>NC_072452.1:27038638-27186138 GCF_027596085.1 Anoplopoma fimbria
GGTAAACTCATATCTCATATTCATAAACTACTGTATTACCTTTAAACAAACCCTGTAAAGAAAGAAGTCAAGTATTAAATGTATTGTAAAGAAACAAAGGTTGAATATCCTGTAAAATATTTGATTTGGCTGCAAAATATTTACTCAAATGTAGATTTTTAAGACTTCCTGTTTCTAAAGCATCTAAAAACGAATTGACCTTTCCTTAGAAATGTAAATAGTGTTTTTATCAGTGAACGTTTGTAAAAGTCACGTGATCGCAGCGCAAAGTTACAAAAATTCAGAGGTGCACGACCAAAACGGCACGACCACTTGTGGAGTCTTTTCCAACACAACGCTCTGTATGAACTACGGCGAGTATGAACTACGCTTCAAGATGTGAATGATAAAGATTAAAACTAAAACTAAATAACAGAAGGACAGAGACTGATTCCATTTAAGATATGTGCACAATAACGTCTCTAATTAACTAACTGAGCTTTTATTGAGAGGAAAAGAACCATAATGGAATCGCTCTGTCAAGCTGAAATAGAGGAGAAAATTAAGGTAGCTTAAAAAACTTCAAAGTTATTAGAATCATCATATATATATATATATAGATACACATATATATACAGATAAATACATGAACGTTCACCTCTGTGTTTAACCCTAAACATCAGGAGTAACTTGAGGTCCAATTAATTAACTTTTTATTCCTGTTCTATCTTTATTTTGTTGTATATACTGTACATTTTTATTGTATAGTTCTATTTATATTGTCTGTGTAGTTGTATAGTATGTGTATTTATTGTCTGTGTAGTTGTATAGTATGTGTATTTATTGTCTGTGTAGTTGTATAGTATTTATTGTCTGTGTAGTTGTATAGTATGTGTATTTATTGTCTGTGTAGTTGTATAGTATGTGTATTTATTGTCTGTGTAGTTGTATAGTATGTGTATTTATTGTCTGTGTAGTTGTATAGTATGTGTATTTATTGTCTGTGTAGTTGTATTGTATAGTATGTGTATTTATTGTCTGTGTAGTTGTATAGTATGTGTATTTATTGTCTGTGTAGTTGTATAGTATGTGTATTTATTGTCTGTGTAGTTGTATAGTATGTGTATTTATTGTCTGTGTAGTTGTATAGTATGTGTATTTATTGTCTGTGTCTGTGTAGTTGAGCTGCTGCAACACTCGAATTTCCCCCATGGGGATCAATAAAGGAATATAATAATAATAATAATAATTAAGGACACTTGGACATGTGGAGAGGAGGAGACGAGGATCAAACCGACAACCTTGTTGTTAAATGATCCGTCATGGGTCATTCAGGATATTTTGTATGAATCATATTAGTCATTAGACATTAATAACCCGTTAATAAGATTGTAAGTGATAAAAACGAGCCTCCATGAAGTCACTCATGAACCAGTGACCCGTCTTCAATATTTAATGGAGAATATTGAACTTGATATGAGGTGAAATAACGTGTTTGCATCATCCAGAGCAATCAATCACTAATCGACCATGAGCCATGCCCGTTACCATGGAGACGCATAGTTAAGAACGAACACAGGTATGCGTACAGGTTTACAGAGTACATCAAAGCGTCTGAAACTAGAAGTATTCCTGTGCATGTTGTCTGTGTTTGCACAGTGGACTGACCCAGCAGCAGCAGCAGAGGGGGGTCAAAGGTCAGAGGGAGAGCTCCAGCAGCAGGCTGTCTGTTGAACACGGCGGCCGACACCGATGGCCTTTTCTTTGATCAAACGCCGGTGACCTTCTGATCTCTGTGAGCGGCGTCACGCTGACATTCAGTCTGCAGACACTCTGTCACCGGAGTAATTACTGATGTCATCATGACTCGCCGCTGACCCGGCTCACCGCGGTACGGGTGACTCACGAGGAAGGAACCGGCCGTCAGGTCGTCGTTAAAACGCAGCCTGAGCTGACGATCAGAAAAACATGGAGGACGGACTCTCAATGAAAAGAGTTTATCTCACGAAACTGTGGAGGTTCAGAGGGAGGAGCAGCAGAAGTTTGATATTTCTGTAAACAGTGATGGATGGAAAAAAACTGAGACTGTTGACATCAAAATGAACTTAAAAATGATATTCTGTAGAAACCAGTCAGATGAGTCCAACCAGTAAGGTGTCGAGTTTTGATCCCAGTTAATCTCTACAAACAAAGCACGTGGATGCAAGATTCTGGTCTCCATTTGTAGTCCGAGTCGTATCGACCAATCAGGTTTGAGCAGGGTTTGATGGAAGGCAGGTAAACAGTTTGTGTGGAGATAAAAACCAGAAGAGGTACTTTGGCTGACGTTTTCTTAATTTATCGTTGGACTAATAATCTTTCGTTTCAAGTTTCTTATCAGACTGTACTCCCTTCTCTAGATATTCTCTCCTTCACTGACCTTAAATGCTGTTTGGAATATTGATATCTTAATGTGTTTGGTTCCAATTAATTTAAGTAAATATTCAATCGCAATTTAATTTAAAAAGATGAAATTTAAAAACAATGAACAGATTTAAGGTTATTTGTTTGTTAAATAAGTCAAACACACATTTTGTTCTTTCAGCTTTTACGCTGATGTTTCTGTGACAAACCAGCCTCTATGAATAAATATAACAATACCAGTCATAGTAATAGTTTAATGAGTGGAATATAAACAATAACAGTCTTTTTGTCCACCCTCAGCTTGTATCAGTATGGAATATGAATGTGTGATCTGATGGTGATGTCTCCTCAAACCTGAACCTCAGATCCTCCCAGTTGCGAGTAGAAACAACAGTAGAGCTCAGGGACAAAGAGTTGGAATGCACCTTCAACCCCCCAACCACCACCCCCCATTCTAAGCCACTTCCTATTGACGGCCTGCTGGGACTCTGAATTTAAAGGGCATGATCTTTTCTGAAGGCAGACAGGGGATCGTACAGACACTATTTTCAGAACCACATCAAGCCAATTAGCACAGCAGCAGCTAAGCTGGTGCATGCTGGGAGCTGGTGCATGCTGGGAGCCTGTGTGTGTGTGTGTGTGTGTGTGTGTGTGTGTGTGTGTGTGTGTGTGTGTGTGTGTGTGTGTGTGTGTGTGTGTGTGTACATCTGGTTAGTGTAAGCTGAGCCATATGTTGGTGTTCAGACTGTATGTGGTCGAGCATCGTGCTGCACGTCTGTCTGCAGCCATGCGGAGGTTAAAACGATCCGGGCCTCGTTAGCTAAAGCGTCCCTAGCGTCTGCTAATTAGCACATAATAGGACAGGCGCGTCCGCCACAGAGGGGCCTGTAATTTAAGAATAAAGTTCATTTTTCCTCCCGGAGACGTTCCTCACAGCCGTGACCGGCCAACCACCATCAGCCTCGTCTCCATTAGCATCGCTCCTCAGCCGTGAACCGTCACTTACTATTAGCTAACAGCGCTGTTGTTTCACCGCGTTCAGCACCGGAGGGACAAATCTCAGGGCGCCCGCTCCTTTAGATTAACATAAGCGCTGTTTTTACAGCTCATTTTGCTCTAATTTTCATTTTTCTATGAAAGTAAAGTTTTTTTCCAGACGCGTATTTAGCGGAGGAACTTCAGAGGGAGCCTCCTCCAGAGAGGAAACAGGAAGCTGGGAATGTGAGCGTGTTCAAGGTGTGATAGCGCGAGCAGCAGCTGGAAATAGAAAGTCGATGAATCACATTCAGTTTATTTCTGTAGTTGCAGCCTTCAGGTTTACAGCGATGGAGAGGAGGCCTCGTGGAGCCATCTGGAGCTCCAGAGATCAACGTCTGAGACGAGGCCACGTCACCCACATTCACACGGACGACTTCTAGATGAAACATACAACACCTTCAGGGAGGGAACAGTTCATTCAGTCATCTATATTGAACTTTATGTCCACATCTGAAAATGTTTAAAGACTAAATGGAGATTTAAACAGCTTTGTTGTTATTATACAATACAGTGTTACACAATCAAATACAGTTGTAGCCTTTTAAACGCTAAATAAACAGATTGTATAATCAAATATTCAGATGTTTTAAATAATAGAATAGAATGAAACTAATTGTTTAAATTAACAAAATAGATTTAAAAATGTTTTTAAATTAATAATATAGAATAAAACAAAATGTTAAATGTATAGAACAGAATTAAACTAATTGTTACATATTCATAAAATAAAATGAAACTATAAACGATTTTTTTTTGATTAATGAAACAATAAAACTAAATATTTAAATTTATAAAAAAAATTGACAAAATGTTTAATCAATAGAATAGAATGACACAAAATGTTTGAATCCATAAAATATAATGAAAATGATATTTTTAAATTCATAATATAGAATAAAACAAATGTTTAAATTAATAATATAGAATACATTTGGATGTAAACATGTCTGTGGCAGAGCAAGGCACTGGCCCTGTGTGGAGGTTGAAGGTTTGATTCTCCCCTTTATTGAAATTTGTTCCCATTTGTTTCCACAAATCGACGGCTGATATTTAAAAATGTGCAGAAACTGTAAACTAACGACGACAGCCGATCGATCAGAGAGACAGGGAGTCTCTATCCCACTAAGCCCCGCCCACATCAACCTTTACCGCCACTGGTCGACAGGCCCATCAATCAACGTGACTGACAGCTGCAGGGCCTCCTCGTCCCGCCACTCGATAGCATGGATTTCTCCTCTCAGACTCATATTCTGCTATCTGAGACAAACACTCACAGGAGGAGGAGGAGGAGGAGGAGGAGGAGGAGGATGAGGAGGAGGAGGATGAGGAGGATGAGGAGGAGGAGGAGGAGGAGGATGAGGATGGGAGGAGGAGGATGATGAGGAGGAGGAGGAGGAGGAGGATGAGGGAGGAGGATGATGAGGAGGAGGAGGAGGAAGGGAGGATGATGAGGAGGAGGAGGAGGAGGAGGAGGAGGAGGATGATGAGGAGGAGGATGAGGAGGAGGAAGAGGAGGAGGAGGAGGAGGAGGGAGGAGGAGGAGGATGATGAGGAGGAGGAAGAGGAGGAGGAGGATGATGAGGAGGAGGATGAGGAGGAGGATGATTCCACAGGGAGGAGATGAGGAGGAGGATGAGGAGGAGGAAGGAGGAATAGGAGGAGGAGGAGGAGGAGGATGTTTCCACAGGGAGAGATGAAGCATCGGGGGAAACAATAGAGTGGAAACACTTGAATTGTAAAATATGGAAACGAGCTTCACAGGCACTTTTATAGTTTTATAGTTTTATAGTTTCATAGTTTCTGCAGGTTTTAAAATCACATTTGTTACTTTAACCAGAGTCCATCTTTAAAAACATGCAGCAGCTATTAATGATAAAAATGTCATTATTTTTGCAGGAAAAGGCAAGAAAAGTTTAATTAAATATAAGTTTCTTATGCACATTTTAGTTTTTTTTACTGTTATGTTTATGATAAAACAGAAAAATTATTAAAGTGTTTTGTTGCTTTTTGTTATTTTTCTATTAAATAATCTGAACGGATCATATTCATCTCCATATCTCAGAGCTTCATGTACTGCATAATAAAGCTCACTACTATTTAATCCATTTAAAAACATCTACATCATGATGTTAAACTAAATAAGGTGATTTTAAATGTTGTTTTCTATTCTACAGTGACAGGAGACAGGACAGATTTGAGTCTTTATGATAAAAAGCCACCAGGACACGGCAGAGCCTTGATTTCTCTTATTATTTGCATTAATGCTGTTTGTACAAAATAAATAAATAAGAAACACACAATAACAGAATAACTCTTGTTTTCTATTCAGCGTGCTCAGACATCCTTGAGACGGATCGTTCATCACAATGAAACTGTTGACACTTTAGATTTGAAGGTCATTTCTCAAAGGTTTGCTCCTTAAATGCAGCACAGAAGAGTTAATACACGTCTGAAACTGATTTACATTCAAAGCTTTATTTTATGAAGCAGATTTCAGGTTTTTAAAGGTTTGTGATGTGATGTTTAAACTGCAGAACAATAGTTTCTATCAGGTAGGATGTTAAAGATCCATGCAGGGATGAGCGTCGTGATGCTATATATGTTTACATATTTAACTGATTACTTGATACTTACTTATTACACTTGTTGAGCGGATGCAATGTCATTTATTTCTGCTCTGCACCTGACCTGTAAATAATATAAATGAAAATAAAGTTAATATTGTATCTTTCTTTTCATTTAAGTTTTTTATTAACGTTTTCAATATGTGCAAATGTAAATAGATCAATGAAGAATAAGTAACTAAATAAAATAAAAACTGAGCTGTAACTTCTGTTAGTAACAGAAATAAAATGTAGAGACAAACACGTATCTCTCTCTATATATATATATACATATGGGGCACAATGTATGAATATGTGGATTAGCAGTTATTCATGTGAGGTTCCTTTGCATCAACATCTTCACATGCTTGCAGATTAGTAATTAATGCTTTTCATTTTGTGTCAACTTATTGCAGCACTGGAGTTAAAGTCGGTTCAGTCTGCTCTGGTCAGAGAGCTCAGTTTGCATATTGTGATGTGGTGACATATACTGACATTAATCATTCATTTAATTATTGTCCCTTGACCCTCTTTTTGTCCAACTGAGTTTCTGATCTTTCACATCTGTTTAAAGTCACATTCTCTAAGTACTAGTTTGTGTGCACAAGCTTTTAATTCAGAAGAAATGAGAATTAATAATATGTGCAAAGATATTAATCTGATGTCTACATTTTCTTAAAACTATAAACTATAAACTATGAACTGTAAACTATAAACTATAAACTATGAAAACTATAAACTATAAACTATAAACTATAAACTATAAACTATGTCTACTATAAACTATAAACTATAAACTATGAACTATAAACTATAAACTATAAACTATAAACTATAAACTATAAACTATGAACTATAAACTATAAACTATAAACTATAAACTATAAACTATAAACTATAAACTATGAACTATAAACTATAAACTATAAACTATAAACTATAAACTATAAACTATAAACTATAAACTATGAACTATAAACTATAAACTATAAACTATAAACTATGAACTAAACTAAACTATAACTATAAACTATAAACTATGAACTATGAACTATAAACTATAAACTATGAACTATAAACTATAAACTATAAACTATAAACTATAAACTGTAAACTATAAACTATAAACTATAAACTATAAACTATAAACTATAAACTATAAACTATAAACTATAAACTATAAACTATAAACTATAAACTATAAACTGTAAACTATAAACTATAAACTATAAACTATGAACTATAAACTATAAACTATAAACTGTAAACTATAAACTATAAACTATAAACTATAAACTATAAACTATAAACTATAAACTATGAAACTATAAACTGTAAACTATAAACTATAAACTATAAACTATAAACTATGAACTATAAACTATAAACTATAAACTATAAACTATAAACTATGAACTATAAACTGTAAACTATGAACTATAAACTATAAACTATAAACTATAAACTGTAAACTATAAACTATAAACTATAAACTATAAACTATAAACTATAAACTATGAACTATAAACTGTAAACTATAAGCTGTGAGGCAAACAGAGCTGTGCGCAGCAACAACTGTGTGGACGGCGTCCATGCGGCGGCGTCTGCCTGTAGGGAAACATTATGAGCCATCTGAGGATGTTTATTAATGACCTTGGCATGGCTGGAGCTGGCTGCCAGGCTGCTAATGCTATTCACTGGCACACAGCGAAGCGTGGCAGCGCACAAAGAGAGGCAGGGAGGCAGAGGACAAGGTGCCTGGTGGACATCCATATTAATGCCAAGCTCGGCCTGTGTTCTGCTGCCATGAGCCCCAGCTGAAGTCCAGACAGAGCAGCCTGATCCCTCAGGACGCGCTCCTTTATCTTCATACCAGCACATCCGCTCCGGTCCAAACTGTCACCGGACGTTTCCAAAGATGTCCGGACACGTCCTCAGAACGTCTTCAGATGTCTTCAGATGTTCAGAGAAGTTGCTGAGACGCGAGGGGAAAGTTTGGGAGTCCACAGAGAAGATTTAACTTCACTTTGAGCGCTGAGATAATGAGTTAGGCATCACATGCTGGATTTATTTCTAAATGTTATTAATGTTTGTCTTTGTCCGTTTATCATCTCTTTGTAGTTGGACGTTGTCTCTTTTATTTAACGTGTTCATCACTTTAATGTTGCAGCTGGTAAAGGTGGAGCTCCTTTTATTCACTTTATATACTGCTGGATACTTTTAATATATAATATTAAACCGTAAATTATTAGTTAGAAGTATTTTGGCTTTAATAGTCTGAATCTGGAAAGTATTTAAATTTCTTGTCGTTGAAATCAAATGAGCAGATTTCAGTCTGTGATGAGGTTCCCATGATGTAACGACAGCGTTCAGACAGAATCAGTTTCTCGTTGTCTCTAATGAGTGAAATCACTTCAAAGCGGCTCTAATCCTAATCCTAATCTGGTTTCACAGGTGGATCCTCTTTGTGCTGCCTCTGACCCTCTGTCACACGTTTTCAAATCCACTTTTCTGATGCAAACTGGATGAAACGCCTGAAAAAACCTTGGTAGAAAATGTGAAAACCTCACACACACACACACGGAGTGTTTTATTTTCTGGTTTGGTTGGTTTTTTTGCTGCCCTTGCAGGTTTATTTGACCGACGGCGGCGTCTTTGTGTGATGGGTGTGTAAGAGCTGCTGGTTGGAGCGAGGCCGTTTCTCTCTGCAGGAATAATTAAAGGAGCAGCCGTTGGGAAACATGAAGAATGTCTGTGCAGACCGACCGTCGCACATTAAGAGACAGAAACAGAGGAATCTGGTGAGTGGGAGGAGAACACGTTCTGTCGTCCTCCAGGGTTTCAAAGCTCCACGGCTGAGGGTTCGCTCTCCCCTCGCCTCATAATTATGCCTCCACACAGACATGAAGAGCTGTTTCACCTTCTTCACACAACTTCTGCCGTGTGATAGCTCGTTCTTATGGAGACGCAACAAATCAGGAAAACAAACACAAAACAGTCCGTTTCTTCCTCTAAGGTCTTTGGCTCATTTCACTAATAGACTTTATAGAAGAAGTGGACGTAGTCATTTGTCAACTGTGTTTTTGAATCCTCAAATTCAGCAATTTGTCCATCACCATTTAGTTTTTTTGCAACCAGTGAACAGGAAGTGACCATATATGGAGTGAGGAGGAGTGACGTAGAGACGCCGTATACGTCTCTGGTGTGGACCTGTCAATCAGTGTGTAGCCCCGCCCTAAAGCATCCCCTGCTTTATGGTCTGTTTGACTCTAAATGGAGCATCATTTACTAAATGAACATCATGCTGTATTGAAGAAGACTTGAAACTAGAGATTGAGACCATAAACTCATGTTTACAATGTTTACTGAGGGAATAAATCAAGAGAGAAGTAGAGTCATTTTCTCATAGACTTCTATACAACCAGAGGAGTCGCCCCCTGGTGGACAGGAGAGACTGAACTCTAATGTCCATAGAACCGGGGAACATAGACGCAGTAGTTTAAGGATTAGGTGTGTCTTGTGTTTTGTGTGTCTGTGTGTGCGCCATTCAATCAAATGGAAATTTTTGCACACAAACATCATTTATTCACATTTCCCCAAACTTCAGCCAGACATACTTAGTCTGTTTGGAAACTTTGAGATCTCTGCCAGACTTTTTAAAATAAAACAACATCCATCTCTCTTATGAAACAACATGAGATTGTCCTGATGGAGCCTCTGGTGGATTCAGCAGAGAGGTTAAATAGATTTCTGCTTCATTGGAAAACGTTTCACAAACACATTTCTAGCTCAATCTGAAGACCTCACCACCAAACGTCTGCTGCCCACAAACTCCACCGTTAGAAGAGCAGGAGGAAATAACAGGCGGCCAGAGTATTTATCGACATGGAACAGGAACACAGCAAGGCCTGGGGTCAGAGGTCACGGGAGGGTCAGGGGTCGGGTTAACACAAACCCCATCAAACATCGCTGGCTGAAGTCAGACAGAGAGCTGAACGTCGCACCGTGACCGGGCCGCCGAACCGCTCATCAACCGCCACCAGAGAGAGAACACGCAGGAAAAAAAGATCCAGGAAAAATAACCTGAAGGACTTCACACACACACACACACACACACACACACACACACACACACACACACACACACACACACACACACACACACACACACTTCCTTCATCTCCATGTGAATGTTGCTCGTTGAGGATGAAGGTCGTAAGTGTTGTGATGACATCTGATTGGTCCTTTTCTCCAATAAGAGATCTGATAGAGTGACGAGGAGAGAGAGACAGGTGCTGAGAGAGAAAAGCTTCAAGGCCTCGCAGTGATTTGCTTTTCTCTGCTGTGTTTGTGTGTGTGTGTGTGTGTTTGTGTGTGTGTGTGTGTGTGTGTGTGTGTGTGTGTGTGTGTGTGTGTGTGTGTGTGTGTGATGGCGAGGAGCGCTTCATCATGGTGATGGTGGGAGTGGAGCGGAGGATCGTGAAAGAAAAAGAAGACTGAGTGGGATCCTGTTCATGACTGAAGAAAGAGAAAGATGCTGAAAAACTAATTATATTCAGAAATCAACTTCAGACAGGAAGAAGTCTTCACACACACACAGTCCTACATTACCATCAGTGGACCATCACACCACTCCATCCAAGTGTGGACCTCTGGTTCTGGTCAGTTTGGAAAAACAAAAATAGAATAAAAAAAATACTTTTAAGGTCTTTTCCCAAAATATTAATGCAAATGTGCTTTTTAATTGTTTTTAAAGAAATTGCCAATAAAGGACTTGCATTTTTATGTGACGTCCACCTATCAAAGGGGACCTCCAAATACTTATGTGGACCTGTCTGTCACATTGTGTGAAATACTTTGTTTATTTCAAAAAGGGATATTTCTAACAGTAATGTTTAAACATTTTTCTGTGATACCAATATTACAAAAATAATCATGGCCACTTTAATTGAGAATAAATAATGTTTTACCTATAAATCAGAAGTAAAAGCTTTCATTTGATGCATAAACATCAAGGACTGCAGTATGAGCGTCAACATTTATCTAGTTTATGTTCTTTGAAGCTTCTTTTTAAAGATTATTCACAGTAGTGCATTAAGTGCAATTTTCTCTTTTATATGGGAATTGATATTCTGTTTTTGTTGGTCATTTTGTGTTGAATAGTGAAGTATGCATTTTAAAGAGGGCGCCCTTCATCCTGTGGAATATATTATATTATGTATTTGCTCTTAATAAGGAGATATAAAATAGACAGGTTTTAAATAACGCATCGGCTACACTTTGTTGTGGCTGTTCGGGAATCTTCAGGGAATTCATATTCAACTCATTCATAAATATAAGGTGAGGTCAGATAAAAGGTACTGATTTATTCGTTTTTTAAAAGGAACATTTGCTTTGATAATTTGCTACATATTCATAAATATTTGCATGTTAATGTAGCTTCTCTCTTAAAAGAACCTTTCAGTAAAATCTAAAGTGAGTTTAATATAAATGCTCTGGACAAACATTAGTGGAATCTATTTTGTAGAAAAAAATATTTTGATTTGAATCACAGATCAAATTATTGTTGTGAGAAATGTTTCCTCAACATGAACTATTTAAATGAAAAAGGAACCAACATTCAAAAGATAGTTTATCAGAAGCAGCTGCAGAAAAGAGTCTTTAAAGACATAAAGACATATAAAGACATTTACAGCAGCTCTTTTCTCTTTAATAACAAATTCAACATTTGTAGTTTTCCTCACTGTTGTTTCAGAGCTGCATCATTAGACAGACATGTTCCGTCTCGTCTGTACACGAACACTATTTAATCTTTATGTGACACAGATTGCAGCTATCAAGAAAAAATATAGATCAAAAGTTTATTTCAAGTATTTTTTTCTCCCGTGACAGGATTTCTGTGTGCATTTCTACTTTGCATTTCTTTGAATAATAGTAGATCACCTGAAGGCTTTTTTTTGTTTCCTCTGTAGAGACGGAGCAGGAACATCATTACAAAAGAGAACATCATCAAACAGTAGTAATTATTTTCTGTCGCTCTTTGTCACAGAACAACACACAGATTCTCTGTACTGGTATGTAGGAATGTAATTGTCGCTCCATAGCATTCAACGGAGGACCAGTGTCTTTTTGTTCGGATAAAGGAAAACCTGATTATACCTGTAAAGATCAACTGCTGCTGAGTATCAAAGTGAGAAGAATGCAGCAGTGGTGGTGTGACTTTAGCTTCATGCAAACTCTCATCTCCATAAGAACAATGCTGCAGCGTTAGACAGCCTTCAAATACGTAATCGGATGAAGCACAAAGGTGGCTTTAATGTGGTTTCTGGTTCAGCAGCAGTATAAAATGTAGTTTCTAGTTTAAAATGCAGTTTTATGTGGTTTTAGTTTGGTTTCTGGGTTTATATGCTGCACATACGGGATTTCTGTGATTGGCTGCAGAATAAATGTGGTTTTAAATGTGGTGTCTGGGTTTAAGTGGAATATAAATGTGGTTTCAATGTGGTTTCTGGGTTTAGATGCAGTTTATTTGTTTATATACAGTATAAATGCGGTTTCTGGGTTTAGATGGAGTATAAATATACGGTTTAAATGTGGTATCAGAACTTAAATGCAGTGTAAATGTGGTTTCAATGTGGTTTCTTGGTTTATATTCCGTATAAATATGGTTTATGGGTATAGATGCAGTTTAATGTGGTTTCAATGTGGTGTCAAAATTGATATGCCGTATAAAATATGTTTTTTGAGTTTATATGCTGCATATACAGGATTTCTGTGATTGGCTGCAGAATAAATGGGGTTTTAAATGTGCTGTCTGGGTTTAAGTGGAGTATACATGTGGTTTCAATGTGGTTTATTGGGTCAGATACAGTATAGATGTTGTTTCAAAGGGGTTTCTGGGTTTAGATACAGTATACATGTTGTTTTTATGTGGATTCTGGGTTTAGATGCAGTATAAATGTGGTTTCAATGTGGTTTATGGGTGTAGGTGCAGTAAAGAAAATGTTATTTCTGGTTTTAGATGCAGGATAAATTAGGTTAAAATGTGGTTTCTGGGTTTTTCATATGTAGCTTTAATCTGGTTTTGACATGGTCTCTGGATCAGACTGGGTAAATGTGGTTAAACTGTTGTTAAATCTCGACGCTGAAAGAAGTCCTTTCGTTTCTTTTTGAGACTTTTGCGCTCTGAGTGAACGGCATTGTGCCCAGATGTTCCAGGTGTGAACGTTTTCATGACGCTGTCGAGTTTATCGGCACATTTGAATGTCTCTGGTGAGAAGAAGAGACTCTTTTCAGATCTGGGAGCTGCAGACTGAGGGGCTTTATTAGCGATAAGGGGGAAGTTGTGGTCTTATTAAAAACAGTTTGAGACTCAGAGAGCTGCCAGAGTGATGAAACGCTGCAGGAAGAGGAACCAGAGAGGTCACAACACCTCCTCCAAAAATATTTAATTGGTATTTCTCTCTTTTTTCTGCTTCTCTGGCTCTTTCAGGCAGAAAATACTATTACCGACTGCTGCTCAACATGCTTCAGGCCCGACTGTTTGTGAGAGAGACACACTTATTACAGGTTTTCAATATTCTTTAATTTGGTTTCTGAAAGTGCTGAAAATAAACACAACCATAACCATCAAAACATCACATATCTTGGAAAATGAAGACAAAACAAATGGACCCTGATGTTTAATATGGAGTTAAGCATCACAAAGAAACAAACACAAACACATTAAACAGATCGACTTAGATTAGCACCATGAACAGTGTTTCACGTGTTCAGTTTTACACTCATTTGCTGAGTCTTTGCTTATTGTGATGATTTGAATATGATACTCTACTGTATGAATGCACAGAGCCCTGTTTATCATTAACATAATAAATAAATCACTTTCTAACCAGATGAACCTTTAAGTCTTTGAGTCTCTGAGACCTCTCGTTTAATTAACATGATAATTCTAACAGAATAATGTTTACCGGATTAGTTCAGCGTTCTACACTGGGTCAAAGTGGGCTGGTCGTCTTCTTCAAAAACATTTTTGTTGTATTTGTTGACATTTATTTTACATCCGGACAAAAATCAAATACAATAAATCAAATGTTGTAACATTTAAAAATCCAGTATCTGTGGCCGGACTGTCATAACCCTGTGTATGGGCTGTCTACCTACCTACCTACCTACCTACCTACCTACCTACCTACCTACCTACCTACCTACCTACCTACCTACCTACCTACCTACCTACCTACCTACCTACCTACCTACCTACCTACCTATGTACCTACCTGTCTACCTACCTACCTACCTACTACCTACCTGTACTACCTGTCTACCTATATCTATCTACCTGTCTACCTAAATACCTGACTACCTACCTACCTCTGTCTACCTGACTACCTACCTACCCCTACCTACCTAAACCTACCTACCTACCTACCCGTCTACCTGTCTACCTACCTACCTGACTTCCTGACTACCTACCTGTCTACCTACCAACCTACCAAGAAAATATCTGGTGGTTTAATGCATAAAGAACTTCATTGTTGTTACTTCGTGGCTCCAGTAGTTGTTGAGTCTTAAACCTTAAATGTTGTCAGTGTTAACTTGATTTTGTCACAAAGGTGAATCACACAGGTGTTCCCAGTGTCATTAACACCGTCTGCACTGTTTAGTGTCCCAGTAAACCAGTGTGACAGAGAACCAACATGCTCTAAACCAGCAACCTGGAACTGAAGCAGCTAACTGGAACACTGGTAACATTATCTGTGAGTCTGAGAGCAGCTCAACCAACCAGCTAGTCAGTCAGAGTCAAAGTGGGCGGAGCTCCAGGGGAAAAGAGGGCGGTGAACAGGAAGTCGGGTTCTCTGACGTCAGATCTGCTTTCGTCCAAACGGAGAAAGTCGCCTCGACGTAATGAGGACACGAAAACATCTCGTTAGGATCTGCCAGTTCTGATTAAACCTCATTAACTCTCTGGTGCATTTCACTTCTCTCCTTTCTCAGCCTACTTCTGTCTCTTCTCTATGTTTGAATGTCTTGATTTAACATATATGACATGATGTTCAGTATAAATATATTATAATATTCATTTATATTTATAAATATTCATCTGGTTTCCATGTGTTTGTGTAAAAGTATTTCCTCTCTCGTCTGTTTCACATTACGTTTAATCCATAATGTCTAATCAGTCGTGACACTGTCATATTTCATTTTCTTTTTTAAATGAATATTTTAATTCCACCGTTGCTCTGCTTTCTGTTTATCATTTTTCCTGTTTGTATTTTTACTTTATTCATTTATGTTCTTCATATTTATTATTTTATAGCGAGGTAAACTTTATTAGCCTTCAGCTTCTTTAATGTAATACTAAAATTATTAATCCTTTTGTTTTTTCCTTTATCTTTCCTCTCTTTTCGTTGGATTTTGTCTTATCGTTTATTTTTTGCACATTGTTCCTCTGTATTATTCCGGACCAGCGGGGCAGATTCTTCAGCTAAACTAAGTTAACCTGCAGGAACAAAGGTCAAAAAAGGTTAAACGCACTGAATTTGTTTTTCCTAAAGTTAAAGCTGTCTCTTGATACAGTAAATAAATCGAGTGGAGACTCAAACTTTAATTCCTTCAACAAACTTCCTCCTACAGACAGGAAGTCAAAGTTCAGCTCCAGTAGAACATCTTCTAATAGACACAGAGGAAACTTCTCTAATTAGTCGGGTTTCTATCAGACATTCACATTACAGAGGGTCATGTGACCTCTGTGTGGGAGTCACATGACCCTCCACCAATCAGAGAAGACGATGAGCACCAACACTTCATGGCGTTGGTGTGGCCCAGAAGGGTTCACAGCGAGGAGCTGATTGGAGGGTCTTCTTCAATACAGCATGATGTTCATTTAGAGTCAAACAGACCATAAAGCAGGGGGTGCTTTAGGGCGGGGTCTACTTCTAATGATTTTTCACTTTGTTGGTGCTTTACACTGGTTACATTTTCAATAGAGAACAAATGAAAAAGATGAAGAAGAAGAAACTCTCTTCACCTTCCTCTTACCAACACAAACTCTCTTTGCATCCCAACATTTGACGCCTTTGTGTCTAAATGTGAATTCATAATCGTGTGTCTCAAAGTGTCCCTTATCAGATTCATTTTCTCAACCTCTCGTCTACAACCTCTTGTTTATTTTTTCTCTTTTCAGATCAAAACACAATTTATTTATTTTTGTGGGATAAAAAGAAAGTCGTCCGGACTTCATTTAAATAAAGAAGAAGCGTTTTCCTTCCCTGCGGCGGTGCCTTGTAGTGTCTCGGTCCCGGCGGTCCTCCTGACACCAGTTGTCACTCCGTGTTTCCTTATTCTGAACCTGTGGGACCATCAGAGTCTTCAGCAGCCTCAGGACTCTGATGTGAACCTGGTTCTCCACGTTTACATCCACATGCAGATTCCTCTCTGCAAGATATGAGGCCATACCTGTCATAACACGTTCACCTTGATGTCATAAACTGTATGAAAGTCTTTCATGAAGAAAGAAAAAGTCTTTTTTGTTAAAAGGAGCATATTAAGTGTTGTTATTTTATTATTTAATATTTTAACTCGTCAGGTTGGACTCCAAGATAGTTTTTGAAAAGCTGGAGGGTTTAAGAAAATAGTCAAATTATTTAATTTTTTACGCTAAAGTTTGAAATGCTGGACTATGAATGATTGAGGATAATGTCAAAAAATGTAAGGTTCTCAAATATGTGAGATAAACTGAGCTTTTTGAAAACGATCTGTTGCAAAACAGAAAGAAAAAAACAAAACAAAAACTAAAACATATAAAAATACAAATAAACATATATTTCATATCGATGTTTTTTTTATCTTTCTCTACAATGTAATATGGGACACGGTTTTCTAAAAATTTATATTTTGAATTGTTTCTTCATATTTCAACTATAAATTTTAAGCACATTTTTAAAACAATTGTCGATAAACAGATAAAATAAAGTACAATCATATATAAAGTACGTACTGTAAAAAAACGGATAAATGAAAGGTAAACGAGAGGCGCTCACACAATTCATAATTCTGGTTAACAGAAAGTTCACAGTGTTTATTAAAGTGAGTTCAACACTGAGATCCAGAAACACGTCTTCATTCACATCCGTCACTTTTAACTTAAACGCCAACAAAGTTTTGTCAACTTTGTCTGAAATATTTCCACTTTGTCCATGAAAGTCCTCGATACGTCAGAAAACCAAAGGAACTTGTTTTACTTCTTTTGTTTAATGAAAATACTTCTTACAACTTAAAGAACGTTCTCTCTTGTTAAGAAGTGCATATTATATGTTATTATTTAATATTTTACTAGTCACTATGAACTTCATAATGAATACTTGAAACTCTGGAGGGTTTTCAAAGAGCTAAAAGGTTGTTTTTTATTATGCAAATTTTTTTTAAACTATGAATAATTGAGAATGATAAAATGAAAGATTATTTAGAAACTGAGGTGAAGTGAACTTGTTGATCTGAAGAACAGAGATGTTGCAAGACAGAAAAGAAAAAACAAAACACATAAACATAAGACGTTTTACCACATTGACTTTTATGAAACTTCCAATAAAATGTAATACGGGACATTGTTTTCTAGTCATATACTGTATATTAACCTCCGCCATCCCTCACCTGCCTCACTGCGGCGAGTAAAAACTACGCTTTACATTTTATTTTTCCCTCATGCTTTCTCTTTATAAGAGCAACTGTAATCTACTAATCCCCCCCACAGGGGATCAATAAAGTTGGTCAGCGTTGATCAGCTTTCAGCACACAGCGTCACACGATTTCCTCACTTTAAAGGAAATATTTAAACTCTTGCGAACACGCAAATACAATTTTTGAAGGATCTCAATGCAGCAGCAGAGGTTTCACCGTTTCTATGACAACAGACGTGTGTCACTGTTGGTCTGTGTGTGTTTGACAAGTCACATGACGTGTTTCACCAACATCTGAAGCTCACACTGACAATAGTTCACTCTGTGTAGGTGTGTAAACGTTGATATGTGATGTTTAAGAGGCGGATTACTGCCTTTTATTCATGTTTCTGGAGTATTGTGTGAACACACAGTAGTAAAGTGTGTGTGTGTGTGTGTGTGTGTGTGTGTGTGTGTGTGTGTGTGTGTGTGTGTGTGTGTGTGTGTGTGTGTGTGTGTGTGTGTGTTAGCCGTCAGGAAGAATTCCTGGTTTCTATTAATGATGCATTATTGAGACACTCAATAATTCATTTTCTGCTGAGTCTGCAGGCTGAGACTTTTTTTTATACATTTTTTTCCATTTTTTCCAGCCTCAGTGAACCAAAACCTTTTATACATGAAGTACCGTTTCACGGTAGACGTGGGAATCATCGGTTTCATAGTTTGGTGAATAAACAACCCGTAAATGTGAAACACTCACCGGTGACATAATATAAATAAAATAACTTTTCATCCGGGCAGCGAGTTGCAACACTTTTACAATAAAAGGCTTTGATTCACACAGGAAGTCTGTTAGAGGTGAACTGGTGTCTCCTTTGTTCAACAGTTACTTTCTCTTTATACATTCTATTGCACACGTTACCAACCTTCTCCCTGTGAGGCGCTACCTCACATCTGGTGGTAACTAGAGGTGTAACAGACGTTATTGATCCGTGATCGGTACTGATCCCCTCACAGTTTAACGTTAACCATCACAGTGTAAATAAAGTTTAACTGACGATCGTTATCCTCCAATTTTCAGTAAAATGTGATCATCAGAACATCATTTATACTAACATTTTAAACATTTTAAACATCTATTTACTGACTTCAGAGCGATAAGATAAGATAAGATAAGATAAGATAATCCTTTATTGGTCCCGCAGCGGGGACATTTACAGGATTACAGCAGCAGAGAGGAAACAAACAAGAGACATAGTAAAGAACAAGATCAAAAGAAGTATTATAAATAAGTAAATAAGTAATTACACAGTAAAGAATATTAAATAAGTAAAAAAGTAAAAAATCCACAACAACTCAAATATATTATATACAGACAGAATAATTATTATATTGCACAGATGTGTTGTTGTTGTTGTGTGGTTGAAATGATTAACAACTATGCTATAATCAAACAACAATGTGGATCATTAATAATCAGCAGTTAATATATGCGACAAAAAAACAAAACGTGATCAGGGATCTGAAAGTTATATTTGCTCTGTTTTTTCTTTCATGCTGATCCGATCACATTTGGTTTGCTGTCTCCTACTGTGAGAGCCATCTTATAAATATTGTCTTTTTAATATATTTGCTGTCTTATGACTCGTCAATAATAACAGCCGTTCTGTGTTTCTCTGCTCACCAAACATCAGAGCGACGCCGGCAGATGACTGAAGCGCTCTGTGAAATTAAACGGCATCCAGATGATAACCACCGCGGCTGTTTGGTGGGTTGGATGATGGAAGGAACAGCGATGAGTGGGAGGACGGAGGGAGAGATGCTGTGGGAGTAAAAAACACAAAGGTCAGAGGTCAACACATCACACCACTCACATGTTCTCCTGACGGAAACAAACGCTGGATGCTGAGAGGTGCCGCTGCCTGTGGATGTGAACTCTGGGAGGAACATTAGAGGAAACTTATGCAACACATTTATCAGTTTGTTTTTATTCATTCCTCGTCCTGTAAACATCTGCAGTTTGATGTGAACAAAAGAGGAAAACACGCTGACGTCTCCGGCTCGATACGTCTCGTCTGGATGTCTTGTGTTGATGCGGCGATAATGAAAATCTTTAATATGGAGCTTCTTCTCAAAACCACAAAGAGCACATGAGAAGTAAAGAAGAGATAAAATGAGCTGTGAATCGATAAGAGAAAGGAAGGAATTCATATAGAAACACGAGTTGTTGTTTCTTTTCTCACTAAAGTCAAACTTTGTTTTCAGGAAACTTCATTCATCCCTCGAGCTGCATTTCAAGGTGAAACCAGTCAGCGAACAACAGACCACGACATGAATCAATGAAATATTCACACAGCTCCAGAGTGAGATTACAAGACATGCAAAGGTGGGAAAAGGTTTGACAGCTGCAACAATAAAACCACTAAACTATATAATAAATAATAATTATTACAGTTCATGACGTAACCCTGGATGTCACCTGTTGTGATACGATATCATCAGACCGAAACGCTTTAAAATGATGTTCACATGCAACTAAACTACAATGATGGAAAAGTTTTATCTCCAGGACAACAGTTTGAAAAACATGGTTAACATTTTAATCTGTGCCTGGCTAGTTAGCGAGCTAGTCTAGTGCTCTCCCTCCAGCCACGTATTCACAGGGATGGAAGCTTAAGCAACTACAAAACTAGCTAGCTAACCTGCCAGCAGTTAAAGGAGGAACATTTAGATTGAACAACGTTGTGCTTTATGTGGAAAGCACATTGCTCTCATCAGATAGAGACAACTTTGTAAGGATCGTTTTCTAGGCCAGGCCGGCATGGAGGCATGACGGAACCAGCAAGCTAACCTCAGGTAGCCAGCCGCTAGTTAGCTTGCCAATTCTGCATTCCTCCATTTGCCACTGGAAATGCTTTATCCTAAGCTAAACTATTAGCAATATTTTCAAGAAGTTCTTGGTCTTTCCCATTCACAAGCTCCATGCAGATGAAAGACTAGGAGTAACAATACTGAGACCTTTTTTACTTCTAGAACTTTACTGGTAAAACCACAACTAACACAACATATTACAGAAAAGATGAATATGTTTGACATCTTTATTTGTTAATGAACTGTCAGCTGCTGGTTATTTAGCAGTTTTGAAGGCTGTCTGAACAAGACTGATGATGTGTTTGATGTGTCATTTCTCCTCATGCAGCTTTGATTAATTGATTACAGATCATTAATAAGTCATGATCGTGTGGGGTGAACTGTGAGATGACTGACGGCTGGGACACAGTTTTGTTGTTTTCTGATTCACAGATCTACAGTCAGTTTACTGCCGTCATGGAGACATTTCCCAAACTCTGAATGTCCCAACAAAACATTTCACTCATTCATATGGAGCCGGCTATAACAAACACCTGAACTCTTTTGGAGCTTTCTTCTCCTCTGAATGTGAACAAAAACACTCTCAGGACTTTCACTCATAATTCTCTCTCCTCCACCGTCATCTTCATCTCTCTCCAGTCTGAGGAGGAAGAACAAATAAGTGGCGTTGGCACGAAGCTGAGTTTGTGACTGATTTTACGCAGAAAGCTGGAAGTTTGGAAAGTGTTTCATGAGTCAGATCAGTGGCTCACTAGTTGTGAACAGTTTCCTTCAGCTCAGAGATTTGTAGTCACTTGCCGTATTTCCATTCTTATTTTAATGCACATTTTGAATTACATCATCAGAAAAGATGTATGGAAACGGCAAATTGTTATTCCAAATTTCCTTAATGAAAACGGCTTTGCTCAATAAATTCTCACTCACTCATTCACACTTACCTCACATTACTCATTAGCTGTTTCAAATGTAAGCATCTTTCTGGACATATATTTAGATTGTTTTCATCTCCAGACAACATTAATCATGGAAAATACTAGCTGGCATAAAAGAAGTAGTTTTTACATAACTTCTCATGTTGACTATGTCATTCAAAATAAGTCAATGTTGACTTCTGATTTCACACAGGACATGAACACAGGTCACTTGGGTGAAACTACGAGGACTTTGACCGAAACCTTTTTCTGTTGAAACTCTGAAACGTCAAATGATCCTTATTTAACGTTTCATTGACTTTGTTTTTATGTGTAACGTGTTTGTTAAAGTTTTAGACGTTTAACATACTTCTGAAATATCATACTTTTTAAATAACAACGTACAACAGGGATGTAATGTGAGCTTTCACCTGCATTTACTTTATTTAATTTAATTTTACAAGACAAAAGCTTGAAAAATTCAGTGGTTGTTTTATTGTTTTTTATTCAGTCTCAAATGTCAAAGTTATTAAATCAGAATCTGCTTTATTGGTCATGTATGCGTACACATACAAGGAATAGACAAATAAATAAAAAACAAGGACAAAAAAGTAGAACAAATTAAAGCATAAACATGTCACTACTATGTACAAATATATACAAGAGTATATATATATATATAAACATGAAATACAACAATGGCAATGAAATGGAGACAATGGTGCGATGATGCCTCAATAAATATTGAAAGATACTTTTTATACATGAGTTAAGAGGAAGATGTATATTTATGTAATATATATATATATATATGGAAATTATCCAAATTAAATCTTGTAGAAGACATTCTGTGATTTCTGTTGTCGTCACTTTGATTTATTTCTCTATTTTCATCCCCCTCTCTTCCACTCAGAAACATGTGAGTCGTGTTTCCTCCGTTCAGGTGGATGAGATAAGAAGAATGTGGTTTACATTGTTCGTTACACCCTTGAAGTCCTCTGAAGGCGGAGACGGTTGCTGGCTGCCGGTGTCTGATCCGGGGCCCTCGGGGGACGTCGGCGGCTCTCTGGGTGCCAGATGCTCTGCCAGGTCGCGGCGAACGCCACCTCGACAGCGGCGGCAGGTGGCGTTTGGCGTTTGCCAACAAACTGCTGGCAGCGGCGGCGAGCTTACTTAGCCTCTGCCTCCAGAAAAAGGCTTGGCAGCGTGGAGCCGCTGTGTTAGGAAGCTGATACGCCTACGAATAATGAGAGGAAACAAAAGCTCCTCTCTCTACGCCTCTCATCTCCTAATATTTATCTTTTTATTTATTCTAAAAACACTTTCTGTCCGTCTTCCTCTCTGTGTTTGAGCTTCACAGCAGGTCTGCAGAAGTATACTCAAATATCAGATATTAAAAGGTATTAAATGAGGTTTGTGTTTGTGAGGTCTCAGTTCACCATTAACAGCTGTTTCTTTTTCTTCTTTACCAGAATAAGTTAATTATGTTAGCATGAAACCTGTTTGTTTCTTTTGAGCCTATTAAACTGAACATTTCATACATTTAACACTCAAAGCTCTTTAATCTGAACCAGGTTAACTCATGAGGTTGTTTGTTCTTTACAGGTGAATGGGGTTAGACATTTAAGTTATCGATTTCACCATCAAACTTCATCAGTTTCACTTTTTCCTTTTACAAATGTTCTGATATGTTATGTTTAAATATGCAAATGAGGCATTATCTTGTTAAATATGTGCTCATTTTCATACATTTCCTGAACATAAATGTGAACATTAGATAAAGCCAGGTTTAAAATGATTGTTTCATTTTGTTGATATATTAGAGTCACAGATTTAATTGAGGGAATGTAGGATATAGGTTTGGATCAGTCATAAACAGCCATAAAAAGGTCTATTTTGTCCATGTTTTATCAATAAAATGTGTATAAATCAGGCTATGAATGATATGTGAACAAACCCCTCTGTAGAAACCTTCAGAATATAGAGAGGAATGAAACTGTAAAGTTTGGTGTATTTAAGAGCTACTGAAGTCGAGATTTCTGGATCAGAGTCTGAGAAAAAACTCATTTAGAGAAAACATTACATTACATTACAGCAATTTATGTTGAAGTGTATTCAACATAGGTATTCAAGAGAACTACTAGTCACCAGAAGTCATAAGTGCATCTCCTTTCTTAAACAAGCATCTTAAAGCATAAACCAGAGCAAAAGTACAGAAACAAACTAATATGAATACAATAAGTGTAACAAACTAATATGAATACAATAAGTGCTCAGAGGAAGGCTCAGGGTAGTACTTCTTGAAGAGGTGAGTTTTCTAAAAATATGAGGATTTTCTTTTGTTATTTCTTTATACTTCTGAGAGTTTTCTGGAAAGAACTGAGTCATTTGCAACCAATTACATGTTTAAATCCTTTTTTGATCTTATTTTAGTTGAAAATTGAGTCCATCCATTTCATAAACGTGTTAATGTCCAGAGAGAACTCCTGAATTTAAAGAAAACTTGTAGAAAATGGAACTGAACAACTGACTAAGTAACTAAAACATAAAGAACCAAACAGTACTGTTTTAGGTGTTTGTGTTGGGAGGATGATAACTCATATTTCTAAACCCTGGTTATTGATTTAGAATGACATGTTGAAATTCTTAATATTCTTATTTGTGTCATCACAAGTTACCAAATATAAATAAAAAAGTGGAGTTGAAGTTTGTGCCGCCTGTCGGCTGAAATCTTCCCGCATGATTTCTCCTAAAACTGGTCATGAATTTCTTCTTCTCTGGTGTCTGTAAACGCACCGCCGTGCTGCCTTCAGGCTGCATCAGATTTCATATCAGAACCCAGATGCACTGAAGTGAAACCGGGCCGTCCACGAGAGAAAACAACCCCGGTGTCATAAACACATTCATACATATGGACGAATCATCACCGCGGCTGTTTGGAGCCAAATGTTTTTTTCATGGAGAGCAGAGCGGAGCGTCTCTCTCTGTCAGTGGACTCGGGTCACGAGGCCTCGGGGTGCCATCAAAGATTCAGGTCGGCCGTGGGCAGCTTCCCCCGATCGGTCACCACGAGATGAAGACGCCGACGGGTCAAACGCTCAACGACCGAGAAGAAGAGCTGGATGGACTGAAACCAAATAAAACCAACACGTCCCGATAAAAAGCTAACATCCTGATTTATTCATGTTGTTGTGAGAGGAACAGATACTGTATGTACACGCACACACACACACAACACACACACACACAAACACACACACACACACACACACACACACACACACACACACACACACACACACACACACACACACACACACACACACACACCATGTGACACCTCAGGTGAGATACTTACCTGTACTAACTTACCATTTTCACTCTCCTATATTTAACCTAAAGTAGTTCGACAGGTAGAAGGAGGTCATGTAGTTTTCGTTCTGGAGCTTTCTGATCTTCACATGTTCTTGAGTTGCTCAGTTTACATTTTCATTATCTTTCAGAGCATTTTTAAGTACTTAGGTTTCAAAGTTCATCCCATAGATTGTATTGAAGAAGACAAGGAAGAGAACTCTACCTCGCTATGGTACAAGGGTACTAATATGGTACTAGTGACCATATATGGAGTGAGGAGGAGTGACGTAGAGACGGCGTATACGTCTCTGGTGTGGACCTGTCAATCAGTGTGTAGCCCCGCCCTAAAGCATCCCCTGCTTTATGGTCTGTTTGACTCTAAATGGAGCATCATTTACTAAATGAACATCATGCTGTATTGAAGAAGACTTGAAACTAGAGATTGAGACCATAAACTCATGTTTACAATGTTTACTGAGGGAATAAATCAAGAGAGAAGTAGAGTCATTTTCTCATAGACTTCTATACAACCAGAGGAAATCTAGCATGTCTTTGTGGACAGCAGAGAAATGCAGCTTTAACACATAAGCTCTGATTTCACTTTAAAGAACCGGAGGTTGCTGCCTGCTGGGTAGCTAAAGTTAGCTTAGCATGACTAGCTTTGGCAGACTGCAGCAAATGTTATATTTCAACCAAACGACTTAGAAAACATGTAAAGTGAAGTGATTGTTTGATCTTTTAGATTACTTTTACTACATCCTTTAAATATGCTTTCAAAGCTTTATTAAAAGTTCTTAAGTTAATGAAATGTACTGATTTTAAGAGATTTCTTTATTCTAGAGCTCTGGTGGTAGAACAGCTGGGCAGCCAGATGTATTTTAGGAGATCTTATAAATGATCCGACTGAGCTTGAAGCTAAATGAGTCTAATATGGACGCAGATTTGAGAGATTTGTTGGGGTCAAAGTTCTTCATTATCCTGACTCAGGATGAAGCTGTTAAACTAAACACCAACAGATGGGAAGGGAGACCATGATCCATTTGGGATAAAATATTCCAATATTCAGTTTGTGGTTTTAAGGTTTAGCGGTTCATCCGGAGCGCCAGGATCCCCCCAGAGACGGAATCTGATTGGCTGCCACCTCCTTAATATTTCTGCTCCTCCAAAGCGAGGAGAGCTGCAGGGAAACCTTAACGGTGTGACTGATGGAATGAACCGCAGGGATCTCCAGAAAACACTCGTCTAAATGACGCCCAGTCATCGTGATTATTCTGAGGACGGAGGGGAAGAAAGAAAGATGATCCAACAACCAACCAACGCTGCAGGAAACTAAAGGTTATTTATTCTGTGGTCGGGCTGGGAGACCATATTTATCGTCTTACAGTGATGTCCTGATATGAAGATATTGTGGTATATAGCTATGTTGCTCTATATTTATAATAACATGGACATAATCAAATCTCTCCAAAAAGCAGATTACTCTGCACTTAAGTTCTGTTATGAGAGAAAATATTCAATACTTTTCAAGAATTTAATCCACAAAAGACCACAAAGACATGCTAGATTTTGGTCTGGTTGCATAGAAGTCTATGAGAAAATGACTCTACTTCTCTCTTGATTTATTCCCTCAGTAAACATTGTAAACATGAGTTTATGGTCTCAATCTCTAGTTTCAAGTCTTCTTCAATACAGCATGATGTTCATTTAGTAAATGATGCTCCATTTAGAGTCAAACAGACCATAAAGCAGGGGATGCTTTAGGGCGGGGCTACACACTGATTGACAGGTCCACACCAGAGACGTATACGCGTCTCTCTACGTCGTCCTCCTCCTCACTCCATATATGGTCACTTCCTGTTCACTGGTTGCAAAAAAACAAGATGGCGATGGCGAAATAGCCAAACTCGAGGCTTCAAAACGTCCACACACCAGTGGGTGAGGTCCTCTTCGTATATAGAGTATATGTTTATGCCTGTTTTTGCACTTTGTTGGTTCTTTATACTGTGTTCTACATTTTCAATAGAACAGAAAGTCTTAACCTTCCTCTTACCACCACAAACACAAAGATGGCGGCGGCTTCAAAACATCATTCCACAAACCAATGGATGACGTCACCATGACTACGACCACTCTATGCTATCCACATGAGAGGATTTTAGCAGGAGGCCTCTGCTAGTTTAGTCTGACAAATTAATTTAACCCTCTGAACCCTGAAGCAGTTTGGTGGCGTTTTTTTGCTCCTGTCACATTTTTCTCTCTTTGGTTTTGTTTTCACTGTAATATAAAAGTCCTGCTCCTCTATAGAAACAGAACAGTCAAGACTAGAAGGACAAATGACAAGTGTTAAATCTGTGGATGATCCAGAGAAAAAGGTCAGTGTGTCTTGGAACACATACTTCTTTCTAAAAAATGACGTGATAAAGTTTAGATATTCACTCTGAGCGTTACTGAAAACAGATTTCTCACATTAGGACACATTGGTTTTTCCACATATCACATCTAAAACCAGAAAGCGTTGTGGTTGAGCAGCAGTTTGTTTGTGAGGGATTAAAGGTGTTAAGCTGGATGTCAGCGGTGGTACTGGTGTGTTTTCTGTCACGTTAACGCTCTCAGATCACTACATCAGCTCTTATCTCCAGACTCTACCCGGCTCTTTTTCCGTGACTCCTCCACTCCATCATCTTTTTTTCCAGATGACTCTCTCCCGTCTGTTTGTGCCGGCCTGTCGAGAGGACGAGGCAGTAAATGAGATTAGTGATGGTGGCTGAGGGAAGCCCCGAGGCTCTGAGGCTTTTAAAGACTCTTCTTCTGTGTTTGTCGGGGTGAAGTGACGGAGTGAGAGAGACATTCAGTCAGAGAGGAAGACAAAGACTGAACAAGTCCTCCTCTGTCTGAGTCCGTCACGCTCCCTTTGTGGGGATGACGACTCGGAACAAAATCCAATTTCATGACACTGGTTCAATAAAAAACTGAAATAAATAAATAAAAGCTTCTGCTGGACCGGACGCCTTCGTTCTAGCAGCACATACAGATCTGAGCCTCCGTGAATAAGCAGATACATAAATAACACAGATGAGCATGAATTATTCAGAGTCCTCCAGCGACCATGTAGGTGGGACTGGAAGCTAACCAGCTCCGACAGGAAACTCACACGGGGAAAAGTAATAAAGGTTCAGATAACCTCGGCGGGTCTGCGATCACTTCGCTTTAATCCGAAGACGCTGAGTGTGTTTCTCTGAACCGACACGTGTTTTTATCAGAGCGTCCTGCCTCTGTCTGCATCCAGTCTCATGTTAAAGGGACATTCTACGGTTTACAGATCATTTAAGGTCATTTAAATAATTTCTTTTAGGACATAGATCATGTTCTCATGTTCGATAAAATAAGATAAATGATCCTTTATTAGTCGCACAGCGGGGAAACCTACAGCAGCAGAGTGAACGAACAAAACAAGATCTAAAGAAGTGTAATAAACAAGTAATCACACAGTAAAGGTATTATAAATTAGTACAAAAACTAAAATATGATATAATCGGACTGAATGGTTATTTATGTTACACATGAATGAGGAATATGTCAGTTTTTATTATGTTGGTTTACTAGGAGAACAGGAGTCTCAGGAACTTTTAATTCAGGGAAACATCATCAGCTTTTTTTTTATTTCGTAGTAAAAAGAAGCAGTTTCTCAATTTATTAATCTGAATATATTTTGCTGCTAAACAGGAGTTGGCCGGCGGTTCTTTTCTGTCTCAAGGTCCCTGATGGCCTTTTATTCCTCCAGAAACGCTGCTCCTGTCTGCTGCTAAAACACTCTCATCTATAAAAGCCCACATTGTGCAAACGGCCACTTGAACCCGGAGTAGAGCTGCTCCTCTTCTTCTCTCTATACGTCTGTTTTCATCCAATCAGTGAGAGCTGCCGGCCGTCTGATGAAAGACAGCCGGACATCTGCCGTCTGCTTTGAGGAGAAGTCTTTGTCTGCAGACGAACGCCGCGGGCCACGAGGACGGACGGACGGACTCAGCTGTCAGCCGCCAGACCTCCTGGTACAAGGAGGGAACTGTTCAGAGAGGAGGAATCGATGAAGACTTGTGGGGGGGTGATGGTGGTGGGTGGGATGGAGGAGGGAGGTCTGAGGACCACCACGGGCTCAACAGATGATGCTGCTGCTGCTGGAGGGGAAATCACTGGCAGAGAATGATGATGCTGCTCATAAAACTCTGAAGTGTGTGAGTGATGTTTGGTTTGGATTCACATAATCAAGTCTACGACGTTTCTGTCAAAGTCTGGAACAACGAAGACAGAGTGGGAGGAAAGATATCTACAGATGTATAAGGGGATGGAAACAAGAAGAGGATGCATGAAGAAGAGAGAAAACAAATCTTCTTTCAAACTAGAGGAAAGAAAACATTTATTTTACTACTTTATCTGTTTGTAGATTTCTCCTAAATTCACCAAAAGTTACCATTACATAACACCTCATTTGAATATTTAAACATAACATTTCCGAAAACTTGTAATACAAAAAATAATCATCTTAATGTCAGTAATCAACTGGTGAAGTTTCATGTTGATATCTATTAGTTATTTTTTTACCCTATTCACCTGTAGAGTCTTCAACATGTATGTAATTTAACTAAACATTTCTTTAAAGGACGTTTTCTCTAAATGAGTTTTTTCTCAGACTCTGATCCATAAATCTCCACTTCAGTAGCTCTTACATACACCAAACTTTACAGCTTCATTCCTCTCTATATTCTGAAGGTTTCTACAGAGGGGTTTGTTCAGATATCATTCATAGCCTGATTTATACAACATTTACTACTGAAAACATGGATGTTTTTTGTCTGTTGACAGTATTTTCTGTAGTTATAAAAAGAGATACCCAAAAGTCCTTCTGTACAAACCTTTTACACTTAAACTTGGCTTTATGTAATGGTCAGGTTTCTGTTCTTGAAATGTATGAATATTTTTTTTATTTGCATATTTAAAGATAACATTTCAGAAAACTTAAAATAAAACAAAAAATGATTGTCTTGATGTCAGTAATCAACTGAGGAAGTTCTATGATCAGATCTCATTTGTATTTCTTTACCTTTTACACCTGTAACGAGTCTTTTTCAATTAGTAGTAATTGCAAATGCAGCAATGCATTTTAACAATTGTACTGTCATATTTGAGGCTCATAGTTTCTATTTTATTTCTTTTTTTTTTTTACATTTTTAAAAAGGACTTTTTTAAAATCAGTAAACTGCATGTTACAGTACATTATAGAGTAGAAAATGTGACCAGAAAATGCAAGTGAGGAGTTCATTTTGCACCTGAGTCCCTTTAAAGGTGCAATAAATGAGATTCAGAGCATTAATATAATAATACAACAATGTACATTTTGAATCCAAAACACTATAAAGACAGAATCTGGTAAAACACAATAAACTGTATCACGAGGGATGAAAACCTCTCATATAAAACATAACTCTTTCTTTTATGTTGGAATCTTATAATCAGCATTAGTAATTACAAGTGTGATGATTTGTAATGTGAGGACACTAATTATGAAGTACTAATTTGAGGAAAACATTTTCCCCATGACCAGACTGCATGTTTTTCTCTCAGATTCAAACTGGTGTTGACGGCTGCATTAATTAGCGGCGCTGTCGTTCTCCCACAGCGGAGAACAGGAAGCCACTTAGAAACCTACGTTCCTCCAACTCTCATCCAACCATCGCTGAGGATCCAACAGCAGCCTGTGGTCGAGTAAATCACAAGTGTTTACTGAAAACAAGCTTAGTACAAAAGCGTTTATTAGAAAACAGAATCAGGGGAACATTGTTCTTTGTTTTATTCTGGAACATTTAGTCATAAATGCAGAATATGCTTTAACAACAAACATGTGATTCTATAAAGAGTCTTTAGCTCTTGTTTTTTCTTTTATCCCACTCTTTTCTCTTTCTGTCTGCTTTAAATCCTCTTTTGATTTTCTTTAACCTTTTTCAACACAAACAGGTAGCTTCTCTTTGCTTTAATGTATTTATTTCATTTAATTTTGAAAGTCTGTTTCTTTTTTCTTTTATCAAACATGTTCCAGCTTCGTTCTGAAAATTAGTTTCACAGAAATAATGTTTGACTTCAATTAAGAAAACAAAATAAAAGCTCCTTAATCAGCGTTATTTTGCTCCCGTCACTTTTTTTTCTTTGTTCTTGTTTTTCACTTCAAAATAAAAGTCCTGCTCCTGTATGGAAACAGGACAATCATGACTAGAAGTAGAGAGAACCAAACATGTCTTTAGTGCTTAATAACACAGTTACAATGACATAAATCATTAAAAAAAACACAAGATGCATTTCTTTAAATCATTTATTTAACAAAATTTGGAAGACAATGAAATCTATATATCCAACATGTTCTCAAGTGTCCACATGTTGGAACAAAAAACTGAGGCTCCACCTGCTTTAAATATTAAACTATTTATATGTTTACAACCTTTACTTCCTCTCCTCTCTCCTCCTCTCCTCCTCTCTCTCTCTCCTCCTCTCCTCTCCTCTCTACTCTGTGTTCATCCTCAAGTTCACTCTTAGTTTCACAGATTTGTTGTCACATGACTGTTGGTCTCAGATGAATCAATCATGTCTTCATAGTTTCACTGATGAGCTCAGAATTTAATGTTTTTTACAGAATCTGGTTAAAGCAAACAGTTTATTTATGATGTGATTTAAAATGAGACATGTAGAATAAAATGTTTTAATCAAATATCTCAATTTGAAGCTTCATTCTGGCTGCTTTCTTCTGTTGGAACCGTCAGTCACACATGATGTGATGAATATCTGACTCTCCTCTCCGTCTTCACGGCTTCTGGTTGAGATGAACGGTTTAGTTTTAGCGGTTCTTTAAAAAAAATATGCTTTTCCATTCCAAACGTTAAGTTTATCACCGTGGTGACGGCGTGCTGCGTGTTGATGACATCACGCTCCTTCCTGTCGCTCACATGATGCCTTCACTGACTCTCGCACCGCGGGTGAAAACTAATGAAAGCGTCGCCTTCCAGTGATTCGGGACACAAATTGACTTCCTGTGATGTTGGAGCTCGCCGCCTGCCGCCATCAGCAGCTGCTGAAGGAGATGATGGTGATGGTGACGATGAAGATGAAGATGAAGATGAAGATGAAGCAGGAGGCCTGCAGGAGTTTATGATCCGTGCAAATGGAGGAATCTGCATATTGTTGCATATGAGTTTATCTAATGGACGCCTACACGCTGAAGTGATGATAATAATAGAACAACTAACTGCTGTTAAACACACACACACACACACACACACACACACACACACACACACACACACACACACACACACACACACACACACAAACAAAATCCTGCTGAAAACATGGGGAGAGGAAATAGAGGAGGGAAGGAAACAAGGAAGCAAGAAATATGGAGGAGACGAGAGGATGAAAGGAGAAAAATGGACAAGGAGAGGAGATGAAAATGAATTAAAACGCCTGAAAGAGAGATTAGAGAAAAGGAAAGGAGATAAGGACAGGAGGCGGTGGAGGAGGAAAGGGAACAAGTAGACAACAGGACACTCTAACAAGGAGAGAAAAGATTGGAGAGGATAGGAGACAAAAAAGGAAACAAAACAGAGAAGGAGTAAGTGAATATGACGAAGAAAGGATGAGATAAAGATTAAACTTTAAATGAAAGGAGGGAGAGGAGAAAAGGAAGGAAGAAACAGAAAGGAGACGAGAGAAGGGGGAGTAAAAGAAAAGAGGAAAGAAAAGAGGAGACAAAGAAGGAGAGGATAGGAATACAGAGAGAGGCGATAAGGACAAAAGGTAAAACTAGAGAAGGAAAAAGAAAGGATGACAACAAAAGCAAAGGCAATAGGAAACAAGGAAAGGAAAGCAGAGAAGGAAAGGAATACAGAGAGAGTGATAGAGAGGGGATAAGAAGAAAACATAAAGGGCCGTGTGGTACTCAGCTCTGCACCAGGTTCCTCTGGTTCACCGGAGGATTAGCTGCTTCATTCTGTCCAGAGCTGATGTCCAGCACACCACCACCCATACAGAACCAGTGGAGAACTCTGTGGACCGTAGGAACCAACATTCACACTGACGTAGTCCATCAGCGTCTTTATTCTGTACATGTGTTATATTCTGTATGTTCATGTTAGCAGCTTGAGAACAAACGCTGCAGCTTGTCTTCTACAGCGACAGGAGGTTCCGTTACAGGAGGTTCCGTTACAGGAGGTTCCGTTAACCTTGGCAGCTGCAGAACATCCTGCTTGTGTTGAGTTTACGTATTTACTGCAGGAAAAAGGACAGTTGGTGTTTTGCTTGGAGCAGATGTAAGGTTTGTATAATGTCCACAGCCTCAGGGAGCTTGTGTTTCAGTTTAAATATTTACCTGCACATGTACTTGGTACGATCATGTGTGAAAAATAAAATTCTAAATGAATTTGTCCTTTTACTGTAGAGTTTTCCCAACGTGCTCCTGATCCAATCACCTGTCCACCAGCTGCTCCTTGTTTCCCAATCAGCCCAGTACCAGCAGCAGTCTGGTTTCCCTCCATAATATCCCAGTTAAACCGAAGATTCTTCTCCAGTCTGTTGATCCAGTAAAGATCTAGTGAACCCTCTCGGGTCTGCTTTTGGTTTCCATTTCTTCACAACAAACAAACAGGCTTTGATTTAAACTAACAGCACAACAAAGCGTGAGTTAAAACTTTAAACTGCTGATAAAAGAACAGAAATATTAATCAGTGGTGAAACAACACGCGCCCACAGGGACGTACAGTAAAAGTACAGGAAAGTAATTAAAGGCACACCGAAGCAGAGCGCTTTGATTTGGTGACATGTGGAGGGAAACTTCTGATGGTGAACTTTTCTGTAGAAGAAGAAACTGGAACGATCCTGAAAACCAGCAGCAGGAAGTCAGTGGTTTGTGTTTGAACCCGCAGATTAAAGACGTGTTTTTAATGTTTTAGGTTTTAGGAACCGGTTGATATTCAGATGGGACGGAATGAGGAAGTAGATTTCTGCTATTTTAGAGTTATTACAGACAGCAGCGTTTTTTCTTTAATGGATGTTACAGTAAAGAACGCTGTATCTTATATTAACTCACACATCACGTTGAAATCAGATAAAAAGTGGACGTAGTCATCGTGATGTCACTCACTGGTTTGTAGACGTTTTGAGGCCTTAAGTTCGGGGATTTCGCCGTCACCATCTTGTTTTTTGCAACCAGTGAACAGGAAGTGACCATATATGGAGTGAGGAGGAGTGACGTAGAGACACCGTATACGTCTCTGGTGTGGACCTGTCAATCAGTGTGTAGCCCCGCCCTAAAGCATCCCCTGCTTTATGGTCTGTTTGACTCTAAATGGAGCATCATTTACTAAATGAACATCATGCTGTATTGAAGAAGACTTGAAACTAGAGATTGAGACCATAAACTCATGTTTACAATGTTTACTGAGGGAATAAATCAAGAGAGAAGTAGAGTCATTTTCTCATAGACTTCTATACAACCAGAGGAGTCGCCCCCTGGTGGACAGGAGAGAGAATGCAGCTTTAACACAGGAAGCTTTGACTTGCTGGTATTTTGAACAATGCGTTTTATATTTTAGCTGCTGTTTTACTGCAGGCTAAACTCAGAACTACTGTATAGAACAGGCTCACTGGGGCCAGTTTAACTTCTCATAATCAAACAGTGACCTTCATAAAGTAAAGCTTCACTAAGGACTGGATGTGTTTGCATTCAGACGAGGCTGAAATTAAACTTTTGATCTCTGCCTTTCTTTTTTTATTTGACTGTCCGGCTGATGGAGGAGGAGGAGGAGGGTGAAGACAAACACACTGGAGAGACAGAGAAGAACAGAGAGAAATAAAAGAAATGAGAAGCTGTAATTACCCAGAGGGAAAGGTCAAGACGTTTGGGCGGCTTTTTGTAATTAGCTTTATTTCTGCTAGCAGAACAAACAGAGCAGTCTTTTGTGAAATTGTGTTAGAAAGGTTACGGAGACCTTTATAGTCGGAGGATCAGCTGTTCACCAGCAAACAGCACAAAGCTCCACATCTCCTCTGGACACAGAAACCATATAATACATTTTAGATTTAAGAGAAGATTAGAAAAGGGGGAACGCTTAGAAGGTAAAAAAACTTAATTAAAACCAAGTCAAATTTCTTGATGAATTCTTAGTGAAAGTAATTAAACTGATGAACTGACTGTAGGGAAAAGAACATTTTCTACAGCTTAATGGAATTCCCATTTCACCACATCGCTCACATTTTATTCACTTATATATTTAAATGTGGTTCTTAAAGCATGACTTTAATAATAATAATGTGGGAAACACTTACAGTATTTATGTGTATAAATGTGTGTATTAAGTACAATACACACAGTATAAAGTAATAAGTGACATAAAGGTAAAATATGAATAGAATTTAAAACAGATGGAAGTAAAATAAGTAAAGTTATTTCCATTTAATAAATATTTTTCTACTTTTCATTTTTTCTATCAATATTGAGCTGTTATCGATGTAACGCAACACTTCCTGTGTATGTTTCACATTAAAAGCATACCAGAAAAAGGCCGGTTCTGCCTGTTAAAGCTGCATTCTCTATGCTGTCCACCAGGGGGCGACTCCTCTGGTTGTATAGAAGTCTATGAGAAAATGACTCTACTTCTCTCTTGATTTATTCCCTCAGTAAACATTGTAAACATGAGTTTATGGTCTCAATCTCTAGTTTCAAGTCTTCTTCAATACAGCATGATGTTCATTTAGTAAATGATGCTCCATTTAGAGTCAAACAGACCATAAAGCAGGGGATGCTTTAGGGCGGGGCTACACACTGATTGACAGGTCCACACCAGAGACGTATACGCCGTCTCTACGTCACTCCTCCTCACTCCATATATGGTCACTAGAACAATATTAGTACCCTTGTACCACAGCGAGGTAGAGTTATCTTCTTGTAGTGAAACATGTGAGCTTACAGACATACTGATCGATTAATATAGATACAGTGAATAAATTAAAAACACATTTCATTCACACGTGCTTCTCTCTGAGTTATTGTGGATTGATGCATTTAATCAAATTAAAGACTTCATGAAAGCTTCCATTTGTTAAAATCCATGGTATTGCTGCTTTAAGGTGGTTTGAAAAACTAAGGCAAAATGAATATGTTCTCCGTTTCCATTATTAACCCCTAAACTGATCTAAAAATGACTCAACATTAATTAAAGAGAGCATCTTTCATCTAGAATAAGATCATTCTAAGGATTATGGTTTGTAAATGCTTGCAGTATATTATGTAAAACCTTCTCTGCTTTTCAACGGCTCTCTAAAAAGAATTTAAAAAATAAAAGAAAAATGTGCTGAAATATTGAAATATGACAAAAGTTGTGCGTTTGCTGCTCTGCCTGCAGTCAGGTGGTAAAGGGCATGTCAGGATTTACCTGAGAGCAGTACAGTCACACACACACACACACACACACACACACACACACACACACACACACACACACACACACACACACACACACACACACACACACACACACTCTGGGTTTCTGCTTGGTATTAATGAGTGGAGCCGCTGGCTGCTGTCAGGCCTCCACACACACCATCACAACCAGACAGCTGGATAATCATTTAAACCTGCTGGCATCAGCATTACCACCCCCACCCCCATGTCTCTCTCTCTCTCTCATTGTCTCTCTCTCTCTCTCTCTCTCTCTCTCATTGTCTCTCTCTCTCTCTCTCTCCCTCTCTCATTGTGATGACTTATATTTATGTAAGCAATGTGTAGAAATAGAGCAGGATTCAACTTTATGCTAAAATTCCTAACGTTAATAATAACGTACCGTTAGCCTGCAGCATCAGATGGAAAGTGTGTTTCAGGCTGTTATGAGTTCTCACTAGCTGAACCCATGAAGAGTAATGCACTATGATTGATATATAACCCACATAATCAATACGTATGTAATCCAGGTAACTGGGAGCCGGGACAGGTATCGGAAAAGTTTGTGTATGAAGGAGGTGGAGGAGGACGATTGAGTTAAAAACACCAGACTTTACCAAGAAAACCGTGTTTTTATCCAACGTGAACAAAAAGAACATCAAGTTATTTGTAACGTAACTTCTGCATTTAGCTTAACTTCTTATTTTAACCCAAAACACTTTCTTTTCCTAAATCTAACCAAGTAGTTTTGTCGCAGGAGTTAAGGTTAACAACAACTAAAACACATATATTAAATTCTATGACACAAGGTTTTACAGTCCAGACATCAGGAAGCTAACATCACGTCAGCTCTTTAGACATTGAGACTAGCAGGTTCTTATTTAGTTCATTAAGCAGATACTTCTCCACAAGTCAATGGCTTTAATTCTACAAATTACATTACATTACGTATATTTTGGGGTTTCAAAAAAAATTTGTTAAAGGAAACATTTTTTTTCTGACGAAGGAGGATCTTTTAGTCTGAGTGTTTTCTTTCTTTATTTGTGTTGTTTGGTCTCCTGAAAATCAAAGAGCACATCTTTAAATGTTTCAAACTGTTAATAGTCCTGCTTGGTGGCGTTTTAACTTGTTTTCATGTCATTTAAATTTGATTTGATTTGGGAGGGACAACAGCAGCGTTGGCTGAATCATTAATTTCCACCAACTGATGGAAGAAGAAGAAAGAAGAGAAACATAAAACAGAAACCAGTGAAACCACACAAACCCGTCGGGATGCAGAACAAAAATAGAAAACAGTAATTACAGTCACACAAACACTGTCTGAAATAATTATGTATGTGTTTATAAAAATCTGTTTTATCAGATTTGACAGTGATTATTTCCCTGGTGACTCCTTTGAAACAAACCGAGTTTATCCATTTTACAGTCTCCTGTGTTTTTATTCATATTTTGACATTATGATAATATGAACAATCTATTTTGATGTTTTTATTTCTTTCTTCCGAGAATGTTTCACAAAATAAACTCCCAACGAGCTGAAAATGATGAATCCCAGTTGATTTCTCTCTCAGTCAGCATGTCAACAGAAAGCTGTCAGTCACTTAATCTACACTTCATAGAAGAGAGGAGTTCAGCTGAAGGGAAACAACCGTGACAGGAATGACAAATCATCCACTCTTTGTTTTGCTCCCCTTTCTCTCATCTACTCCATAAAACTCCACTTTAACTCCTAATTTTGTTTTAATCTGTGAAATCTGCTTTCATTACTGAGCTTCCTAACAGTAAAACCGACATCATAATGTCCATTTAAACGCATTAAACACAGAAATGAGCAGCAGATTGGAGCTTATTTGGATGAAATGACCACTGACACTCCAGATGTTGCAGCTTAAAAATCACATAATGCAAATCTGAGTGTTTAAAGTGTGATAAATAAACCAACAGCGATGTAACCCCCTTTTATAGAAATGTTAATCTGTGGGCAGCGGTAATTTCCCCATGAGATTAAATATTATTTCCTCAAATGACTAATGTGCAAACTCAGTAAAATGATTTAATTCCTTCAGTTTAAAAGTGTATTCCATCCACAGACTGTATTTAAGATGTGAACGTAGTCATCATGACGTCTCTCATTGGTTCGTGGACGTTTTGAAGCCTTGAGTTCGGCGTTTTAGCCATGTTGTTTTTATGCAACCAGTGAACAGGAAGTGACCATATATGGACTGAGGAGGAGTGACGTAGAGACGCCGTATACATCTCTGGTGTGGACCTGTCAATCAGTGTGTAGCCCCGCCCTAAAGCATCCCCTGCTTTATGGTCTGTTTGACTCTAAATGGAGCATCATTTACTAAATGAACATCATGCTGTATTGAAGAAGACTTGAAACTAGAGATTGAGACCATAAACTCATGTTTACAATGTTTACTGAGGGAATAAATCAAGAGAGAAGTAGAGTCATTTTCTCATAGACTTCTATACAACCAGAGGAGTCGCCCCCTGGTGGACAGGAGAGAGAATGCAGCTTTAACACAGGAAGCTCTGACTTCACTTTAAAAAAACGGAGGTTGACGCTTGTTCGGGACTTAGTAGAGGACAATGACCCCTCATCAAGGGATGTTAAAGATATCACAACACTGTGTTTAGAAGTATTTCCTTGTTTTCAAAGATCATAATCAATAACGTATTAAATCCTGCCACTCCATAGTGGATCAATAAAGTGTCGATACAACTATACAAGTCATGTTTTGAGTATCAATAACATCATCATTAGGATCTACTTGCTGTTGTCTCCGTTTCAATGAGCCTTGAACGACCTTTGACCTCCTGCCTCTGTCACAGACAGAACACAGTCCTCAGATGAAGCAGCGTTGGGATGTTTGTCTATAATTCATACGAGCTACCTGTAGAAATGTGTTTAATGGATCCGCTGCCACCAAACGCTATCGCCGCTTCCAATTACTCCTCGCCAAAATTAACCGGCGAGCGTTCCCCAGGTGCATTAATGCATATTAATTAATCTGTCAGAAGGTGGAGACGTCTCGGTGAGTCTGAAGACGGTCGACTGCACGCCTCCATAGTAAATAATAAAAAAAAAATTGCTGTTTCTTTAATGATGAGCAATTTCTAGTTTATTACTGACTATTGTTGGCCATTCATTTTTAATCAACTGCTGCTGCTTCATCACTCTCTGGAACATATTTATTTTCTGTTCCCTCCTCTGTAATACTTATTTCATAACACAGCTGAATTTATCATGTACGCCATTTATTTCAGAGAAACTGGGCATGAAAATAGAAAAGATGGACAGAAGACTTAATATATTTAAAATAACATTTAGATACATTTGAAAGACACGTAAAAGCTTCTAAATTCACCAGAGGGCTGTTTACTGACATAAACGCAGAGAACTAAACGCTAAAATCTCTTTAGCTTTGTTATGTCACACATCTATCTCGTAACAGGAAGTGCAAAAATGTTGAATCATTTCTTGGTTTTAAGCTGATCCCTCTTGATGTAGCATTAGCTACATATTAAATAGCTAGTTAGTTAGCCTTTTGCTACGTTAGCTAACTCAGAATGTTACTCTATTCAATGTAATGCAACTGTGAACACTGTGACTCGCTTATAATGTGACTTTCGATAGTAAAGTTAGCTTTTTGTTGTTGAAGACGTTGAAAGAAATGATGGAGTCAATAAATGTTGAAAGGACAGTGATTGGACGCAATTGGTCAGAAGACAGATAATCAATAGAAGAGATAATCAATGAGATGGATAGATGATGTAGATGTTGACGAGTTTCACCAACAGATTGATCACAACAGGAAGAGGTGGAAGATAAAACAGCAGCACTGGTGTCATTAATAATCTGTTTATAAAATGACCTCATGTGGTGAAACAAGTCCTGCTTTATATGAACTACACACACACACACACACACACACACACACACACACACACACACACACACACACACACACACACACACACACACACACACACACACACACTGTGGAGCTGCAGGCCTGAGTGGGAGGAACAGTCTTGTTTTCTTCTGTAAAGCAGATTAGCGACAGGAAAATGGAAATTGGATTAACAAGGGAAAATTTAACAAAACACACACACACACACACACACACACACACACACACACACACACACACACACACACACACACACACACACACACACACATTCAGACTGTCGTCATCCGAGTCACCGCAGAGGTTCACCTGATGTTCACAGTTTATGGTCTCATTGTCCTTTTTATATGAATATATAGGAAAAGATATAAAAGTCCTAAAAGTCATGACTCAGCATTTAATCACTTCCTGTTCCCCCTTATTTAAATATTTGTTGACAATTGTTTTTCGTCTGATGAATCTATTATCCAGAAGCTCGACTGATGGATTTATTGATCTATTGATCAGATGATCTATCAGCCTGCTGACTCATGACATATTGGCTGATCTTTGACTGATCCATCTATCTTTCTGTCATCTATTTACTTTATTGTTTGTTTTGCTTTATATTTGAGTCACACTATTGAATCTATTGTATATATTGATGATTGAAATATCAACGTCTGATAGTTTAATCAATCCATCGTCCATTTGCTGCATCTTTTAACTATGATTACATTTTTTTCTATCCATCCATCTCTATCATCTCCATCTCCTATCCATCTCCATCTATCTATCTATCTATCTATCTATCTATCTATCTATCTATCTATCTATCTATCTATCTATCTATCTATCTATCTATCTATCTATCTATCTATCTATCTATCTATCTATCTATCTATCTATCTATCTATCTATCTATCTATCTATCTATCAGTCTGTCTGATTATTCTATGTTTTTATTTATTTATACCACAATGTCTCCAATAAAAAGTTGATCAATAAAATTGTCTTATTCAGAGTGAATGCATCATTCTTCTTGTGCTTTTAAAGGCCTCCTTAACCCCCCCCCACACACACACACACACACACACACACACACACACACACACACACACACACACACACACACACACACACACACACACACACTGAAGCTATTACAGCTGCATTACTTTAAGAGCCTTTTAAAGAAGGTCTCTCCGTCCAGCAGACACCACCCGTCATCCGTCAGTCTGCTCCTCCACTCGTCCGTGTGCAGACAGGAAGGACGGAGGATGTTTGAGGAGCTCAGCTTCACCTGGAACCGACCCGTCGTTCCTCCAGGTGGTTCTGAAGCGAGGCTGCCGCTGCGATTGGTCCCCTGGGTCTGTCAATCAAACCGGTGAAGTCAGGTGTGACCAACCTTCCTTCTGCGTGATTGACAGCAGGTTCTGCCAATTAGAGTCCCAAGCACGCACACACACACACACACACACACACACACACACACACACACACACAGTCTGTCTGGTGTCTCTGCAGCGTTCTGCTCACTAGTGAAGCGTCTGGGGGAGCTCACCTGGTCGCCATGACGCCCTGTATTGACCACTGAAAGATCAGTCGTGATGATAACTATTGTAATTGATCCTGTGTGTCAACCAGGAGGCAACATCAGGTTCTGCACAGTGAAGTCAATGGTGAAGTGTAAAAACCAAGATGGTGACAAACAACAACCAAGATGGCGATGGATAAAAACCAAGATGGCGGTGCGACAAAAAGCAAAATGGCGACGCACAAAAACCAAGATGGCGATGGCCAAGAACCAAGATGGCTACTGACAATAACCAACATGGTGACGACCAAAAACAAAGATGGCAACGGCCAGAAAACCAAGATGGCGACACACCACAACCAAGATGGCAATGGATAAAAAACAAGATAAAAAACAAGATGGCTACTGCCAAACACCAAAAGGAGACGGGAAAAAACCAAGATGGTGACTGCTGACACCAAGATGGTCACAGCCCAAGAAAAAGATAGGTTTCATCAGGGTGACTTGGTCCACTTGTATATTCAGTCTCCGTTGTCAACAGGAAGCCGCTCAGTCGTGGAGGCGGACTCTCTGTCCATCAGAAGAGTCCTCTGCACTGGAAACTCTCCGTCGGTATTTAAAGACTTCTCCCACTTTCCTCCGTCTTTGTCTTTTCCTAAGTCCTGTCAAAACTCTTCAAATCCACCGAGAGGTTTTTTCTTTTTTTCCCAGTGGAGCTCTGAACTACAATTTACCTTGTCTCAGTCTTGAAATAAAACTGCCGGGAGGCTTTTGTCTTTTCCTCTAAATGATAGTGAATAATCACAGGCTCCCGGTGTTTAAAAGAAAGAGCCGTCCAATCAGAGCTCAGGCCTCCTGACGGCAGGTTGACAGGCTGAATGTGCAGCGGCTGAAGGAAATCCAGTTCTGATGAATTAAGCTTTCATGCCTCCTTTTCATGTCGGGTTTCTGTCTAATTGCAGCGTCTTCTTCTCTTTAAGCCGTGGAGTCTTACATCTAAAAGCACATATAGCCGACATGTGACGGCGTTACAAGGACGCTCTTTTACTGAGCGGACGGATAAAGCCCATTAAGCTCTCAACAGCTTCTTCTCTCCTTCAAATGAGGTTTTTAAAAGCCATAAACCAATGAAAAACATGTCTTATACACGACTTTAAAACACTGTGACTAACTTTAATCATGTCTTGATGTGGACACATGACTTTAGACTAATAGAAGGTCCATGAATCACCGTTAATATACTTCACCTAGCAAACCTGAAAACATTATTTAATCTCTCAGTCACTGAGGAAGGACAATAATTCCTCTTTTTTAACATCTTCTGACTGACTGAACTCCTAAAAGTTTTATTTCACACTCAGATATCAGTGAGGTTTTGCATAAAAGGGAATTTTGCCTCAGTGTCACAGAATAAAAGTTAATGTCATAAATTATAAAAAAAAGTTGAATTTCTTTAAAAACGTATTCTACAAAAATTGGAAAACAACATCATTTATACATCTTACATTTTTCCAAGTGTTACCAACGTTGGAAAAAGAGGAAGCTTTACGTGTTATATATATATTAAACTATCCACATTTTTACAGCCTCTCCTCTGCTGTTCAGCCTGAAGTTCAGTCAAAGTTTCACAGATTTGTTGTCACATGACTGTTTATTTAAAATGAGACATGTAGAATGGTTACTATTTCTGACGAAAACAGTCATAACACGTGATGTGTTCAAGGACCGTTGGAAAAATAAACAACGATGATAATGCCGTTTTTATAAACGGTGTAGTTCTGGGGATTATTAAAGAAAACATGCTTTCCCATCCCGTCAAACAGACGAGATATTTAACAGCAGTCAGTGTTTAGATGCATGTAACACCAATAAAATGTGGAATTTAACCTTTAAAAAGAAAAAAGTTTCCGCTACATTCCCTTCACACTACTCCTCTCTTAATGTCAAGCATGTTGATTGGATGCTGACGAGCTGCTTCAGTCTCTGATTCAAGGACGAACTTGTTTCCAGAAAAAGGATTCAGAAGTTTGAAGTGCTTTGTTGTTTAGAGTTGAGTGGTTTTTAAAAGGCGGAGTGACCTCTGACCTCCCGACTGTGGACATATCAACAGTTATAAATACTCCCTCAGTGCGTTAGTACATGAAGTACTGCAGCTGCTCTTATAAAATACACACTGTTACACTCAGTATACATTCAACTGGGAAACACTACTTCATCACAACATGGCCTCTTGACCTTTGACCCGCTTGCTCATATATCTGCTGTGCAAAGGATTGTGGGTCAGAGAGGCATGCTGGCTGCAGAGTGTAGTAGAACATCCTGGTATTTCTGACATACTGCATTAGACACTGGACTGTGTGTGAGAGTGTTTCAGTGTTTCGGGTCCTCTTCATCAGAGCTCATGGAGAAACTATTGATTACCGTGTTGTTCAATAATGGGTCTCTGATTAGCTCAAGGTTTGGATAATATGACTATTGATCATTTTGGCATTTACTTCATTGATTAGCTGTTGTTGGGGGAATATTGATGAGTCTCTCAGTTTGTTTTCTGTCACCATCAGTTCGGTTCAGAGACCAGACTTCATTTAAATGTTACTTCACTTCATACAGACCTGTGAGCTCATGTTTTATTCTTTTACAACAGACGTGTCCGACCAATCACAACCGCTTATCTATAACGTTTCCTGTTTGAGACGAAGGCTGTAGAGGCTTTTATTAAAAAACAACCAAGATGGCTGCAGCTGATTCTTTTATTTGGATCCTCATAAGTCGCCATAAAGGGAGCAGATACTCTTCCTGGTGTCAATACAAGTAAACGTCACATCATAATTCAATACATATGTGTAATTAACAGACAAGAGGGCAAATTATTTTTTTATAAAATACAGAATAAGTCAACAATAATACAATTATAATTCAATAATAACAACTATGACTAAAATGACCTACACTTTATCTTAAAAGTCAATAAAACTTTTGATAGTTTCAAAATAAAAGCACAGCATTTACTGTGACTGATAAAAATAAAATGAAATAGAAAATGTCAAAACATGACCGAGAAAGCTCCTCATTTATGGTGACATCATATAGTATATATATATATTATTAGCAAATTATTAGCAAATTAGCAAATCATGCTGATTCAACAGTTTCTGCTTGTTTCACGTAAAGTGTCCTTTCAAAATAAAGGTTGGGTTTGAATAAATATGTTTGTTATGTAAAATTGCTTAATTTGTTATGAATCTGGTGTTAGTTAAGTCAGAAATCCATGTAACAAAACTACAGTAAAATATGTCATCATTGATTTTGGGACAACAGCGGTCTGCTGGGTGAAAGTCCTGTGTTTGTTTAATGGACTGGACGGTTTATTTCCACTAACAGAAGAACAAACTTAAGTTTAATAAACTAACTGATAACATGAGCTCATCTCTGTTTATATCATTCGGTCACCAGTGTCACCTTCACTTTGCGCTAAGTCCCGCCCTACTGTGCTCTGATTGGCTAAACCAGGCCGACCTGCTCATTGGTCGCTCAGCGCTACGTCACATGATAACCCGTTGATATTTCCCTTAGAAAATTAAAGATGAGCTGAGATGTTTCAGACACATTTATATCTGTGATCTGTTCTGATGACATCAAGCTAGTTTGGCTTAAATTCTAAGTTCATCCAAGTTATTAATAAAACTATAAAATGTGTATTTTGTCATCTTTGTTTTGTGGTATCTAACAATTCAGAAAGCTGATATTTTAAGTCCATATCTTCCTTTTTCCACCAAAGAAATAGTCCCTGTTTTCATCACGTTACTGACTTTAATATTGAATGTCGTTTGCTTTTTTATTTGTGTTTGTTCTTTTCTTTGTTTTTTAAATGCAATCTATGGACAGCCTTTATGCTCCTGTCTTGAAAAGCGCTACACAAATATAATAATTGTTATTATTATTATTGTCACCCAGTAGAAGTTATAGCCACGATGACTTACAACCCACGTTGATTCCTTCATTTAAATCCAGTTTTTAACAGCAGATGGTTGTCTGAGTTCTGCTTTTTAACACCTACACTCAGTAAACTCAGATGTATATAGAAGATATATATGAAGAAGAAGAAGTGATGAAGAGTCAGCAAGCTGCCAAATGTAAAAGTTCTTAGTGTTATTATTATTTTAAAGTTTTTTTTAGCCTTTATTTGTTTACATTTTAAAGACCTGGCACCATTACTAGAATGTTGAATTAAATAATCAAATAAACATGCAGACAAAAATCACTGGAAGACTTTGATACTGAAGAACACTTTGAGCATCAGATCGTGCAGCTGATACTCATAAATACCGTAAACATCAACCAATGGTCAGAAGAACTATCTGTACACTGTGATTGGTCGGGAGGCAGACAGGGGGCGGAGTCGGACGTCTTAATCTGTTTCTCTCTTCTTCATATTTACTGTCCACATAATTAACTTAATGCTGTTTATCCAGGAGACACTGAGACGTTCTTAAGGATAAACAGGAGGACAGTTTCAGTCTCAAACTTCTCAGATATTTTTAATTCTTCTTCTCTAAACAGAGTTTTTTAACTTATATTGATGTGTTTTTAAAGAATAAAAAGATTGAAAATCAACAGAAACTTATAGGTTATCTGTCAGATTTATCTAAAACATGTTTTCCTTCCTCTGTTTTTTTCTTTCATGTATTTTATTCCTCCCCTTTTCCCACCATTCTTTCTTACCCTCTTACTCTTTCTAAGAGCACTCATAGTTCACCATTTTTCTTTATTTTCATTTAATTTGATCGAGGTAATGTAGACACCAGGTATTAACAAAGAAGAGGAATGCATAGAATTACAATAGTTCTGTTGCGTCATTCAATGATTAATCAGTGGAGTACTTTTTTATAAATTTATCTTATACATTTAAATAATCCACCAATCGTTAATCTGATTAAACTCGAACAAAAATGTGATATTTGAGCTGTTGGTCATTTGGAAGACGTCCCCTTGGACACCTCCACATCTTTTTAAGGAACACAAACACAAAGAGAGTCCAACATGGTTCAGGTACCTCCGGTTCTATCGAGTGAATCCAAAGCTTCCTGTGTTAAAGCTGCATTCTCTCTGCTGTCCACCAGGGGGCGACTCCTCTGGTTGTATAGAAGTCTATGAGAAAATGACTCTACTTCTCTCTTGATTTATTCCCTCAGTAAACATTGTAAACATGAGTTTATGGTCTCAATCTCTAGTTTCAAGTCTTCTTCAATACAGCATGATGTTCATTTAGTAAATGATGCTCCATTTAGAGTCAAACAGACCATAAAGCAGGGGATGCTTTAGGGCGGGGCTACACACTGATTGACAGGTCCACACCAGAGACGTATACGGCGTCTCTACGTCACTCCTCCTCACTCCATATATGGTCACTTCCTGTTCACTGGTTGCAAAAAAACAAGATGGCGACTGCGAAATCTTCACACTCGCGGCTTCAAAACATCTTTCCACAAACCACTGGGTGACGTCACCATGACTACGTCCCTAAGCCTTAAAGTACACATCCATATCACATATAAACTACACATTAAAACACAACGTCAAGCATCCCGTTTTCCGTACTCTGTGTTGTCTGACGTGTCCCTGTGACCTTTGACCTCCTGGCTTCTTGTTCTGCAGCTGAAGCTGATCCTCCTCGGCTCAAAAAGTGAACGTGTGAATCTGTGCACAGAGAGTTCTGGCGTGGGGGGGGGTCTGGCTTTGATTCCCTCTCTTCATGCCCGGCTGCCTGTCACCTTCTCTTCTCTTCTTAACGCCGTGCAGGACAGGAGTTTGGCAACTTCCAACACGAGCTGGAGAAGAAGAAGAAGAAGAAGAAGAGAGGAATTATAAATAAGAGAGGAGGGAAGATGAGGGAGAGGAGCGGATCAAAGCCACCTGGGACGGAGAGATAGAATTTAAGTCAGCTGCTAACAAATGATGTACACAGCTAACATGAGCCGGCAGAAAGACGGAGACAAACTCTCCACCAAAACAAACCGCTATCAGGGATTAGAGCCCAGAGCTGAGCCTGTCAACACCTTCCTCTCAGCCCGAGACCGGAACACAAAAGAGGAAGAAACTACAGGTTTGGCTGCTGAGAGTTTTGTGGCTGGAGGAGATGGAACGCCGGCTGCAGCCACTGAATCCATCAGGAATCACACGAAGCACTGACCTGCTGGTGAGCAAGGCACCGAGGCTCTGCAGCGTGTTCTCCCACAGACCATTTATTTAATTGGATGATAAAACCTGAACACGTCATCGTGACCAAAAAACCCAGATAGCAACGGCAAGAAAACAAGATGGTGACGACCAAAAAGATGAACCTACGTCACAGTTACTACGTCCACTTCTTATAATCTGTCTGTGATGCCTCCATGGTTCTGATGGTATTTATGTGTGAACACGTTTCATATCTTTGTTTGGTAGTTTTTCAGCCCTCTAGTGGTCTAAAGACGCAGCTTTAAAAACCTCCTCTGATTTATTCAGTACATTTTATTTTTTTATCATTTCAGTGCTCCACATGTCCCCCCCCCACTCACAGCCACGTCTGCCCTGTATAATTGCTTTCTTGAGGAGGTGACAGGAGTGAGCAAACAGCATCACCGTGGCGTGACGCCGCAGCTACATATTTTGATCATTAAAACTCCTGCTGTAGTATTTTGTGTAACGCTCGGCCGCAGAGTCGTCTCCTCTGACAGCTCGCTAATTGAAACCGGCCAATTAGGAGCCGGAGGAAGGCCGACGATTTGTAAAGCAGACGGCAGCTGATTTAAAGCTTTAATGAATATTCACTCCTCAAACACAGAGAAGAAACCAGACAGCAGAGCTACTGACGCAACAGGAGTCAACACACACACAATAACACACACACACACACACACACACACACACACACACACACACACACACACACACACACACACACACACACACACACACAACACACATAACACACACACACACACACACACACACAATAACACACACACACACACACACACACACACACACAAAACACACACACAATAACACACACACACACACTCACGGTCTGATCAATAAATGGGGCGGCTGTGGCGTAGTGGAGAGCAAGGTAGTTCTCCAATCAGAGGGTCGGTGGTTCGATACCCGGCTTCAGCAGTCGATGTGTCCTTGGGCAAGACACTTAACCCCAAGTTGCTCCTGAAGGCTTGCCATCGGTGTGGACTGGATGATGAATGTTAGTTAGAGTCTGATGGTGGCACCTTGATGGTAGCCTGTCATCAGTGTGTGAATGGGTGAATGATATGTAACATACTACTGACTGTAAGTCGCTCTGGAGAAAAGCCTCTGCTAAATGACTGTAATGTAATGTAATCAGTGCTACTATCAGGGTCGTTGAGGATCATCGTCTTCAGTGTCGTTCTTAAAGGAACCAGATTTTGAACCATTCGTGCTACGGAATAATGTTTGTACAAAAGACTTCCTGTTTGGTGTTCTTGTTTACATTTCCTCTGACCTACAGGTCACACAGACATAAACAATACAGGTGTCAAATATTTAATAAAGATCAGCTCTGCAAATATTTTTGGACGAAGGAAAGACATCCACACAATGTGTTCTGGTGAGTAGTTTAAACACAATATTCAGCTTGCTGTTGTGAAATATTGTCAATCTAATCAGAAATATTGGGTTGTTATTGTTTTTTTTCACAGTCTGTAAGAATCCCGTATAAATGTTGTTCTGGTCCTGATTGTGTTCTACATTCAGCACATATTAAACACATTCATCACTTCAGCGGTGCATTTTAAAACACATTCTGTACAGGACGTAGCTTCTGTTTTATCCCTGAAGAGGGAATGCATTATTATTATTAGGAATTATTTTTCCTCATTTTGAAAATAATAAAAGGCAACACCAAATGATATGTTTATATATATATATATATATAAATACAGTATATATATGTTGCATTGACACTAAATTTACAGCTTTACATTGAAGGGAAGAAGGAAGGGCAACAAGAAGGAGATGAGGATCAAGAGGGAGGAAGAGGAGCAGAGAGGTGAGGAGGATCAGAAAGAAGGAGGAGGAAGCGAGTAGCAACAGTTGCTCCTCTGCTGGACAACCAAAAACAACAGCAGTGAAAGTTCCTTTTAGCTTTAAAGACGGATGAATTATAGAAGGAGGAGATACGTGGAGGTTTTGATTGTTAATATTATAAATATTCTGTTTTTAAGTGCAAATGTAGAATATTTGTGCAGAGAGAGTCCTGGACATCTTTAACTTAGCTTAGCACAAAGACTGGAAGCAGGGGGAAACTGTTAGCCTAGCGTAAAACGAATCCTGGCTTTTTACTTTGCTTTCTTCTTTTTCCTCCATTCTTCCACTTTTGTTTCCCTTCTTTATTCCCATTCTCGTCTTTCTTTATTTCTCACTGTTTCTCCTCGTCCTGCTGACTCAGCTCTCTCCTCCATCTTCCTCAGAAAGCCTTTCTCTCCTTCACGCCTTGTTTCCAGTATCACATTGTTCTATGAGCTGGGCGTCTCCTCGGAGTTTGGTGTCTGTTCGTCACTGAAGCTCGGGGACAGATGAGTCATTAGTCTTCCTGTAGGCTTTTTTTCTGCTGCAGACTGAATTGCGTCTTTGTTCCTATAAATCTAATAAAGAGCCTGATTGCTTTTGCTAATCATCCTGCGTCTTCCTGCTGCTGCTTATTGCTGCCATTAATTTCTGAGATAACTGGCCCTCTGCTGGAGCACAGAGACACAGATAACACGTGTGTGTGTGTGTGTGTGTGTGTGTGTGTGTGTGTGTGTGTGTGTGTGTGTGTGTGTGTGTGTGTGTGTGTGTGTGTGTGTGTGTGTGTGTGTGTGAGTGTGTGTGTGTGTGTGTGTGTGTGTGTGTGTGTGTGTGTGAGTGTGTCTGTGTGAGTGTGAGTGTGTGTCTGTGTGAGTGTGTGTGTCTGTGTGTGTGTGTGTGTGTGTGTGTGTGTGTGAGTGTGTGTGTGTGTGTGTGTGACTGTGTGTGTGAGTGTGTGTGTGTGTGTGTGAGTGTGTGTGAGTGTGTGTGTGTGAGTGTGTGAGTGTGTGTGTGTGTGAGTGTGTGTGTGACTGTGTGAGTGTGTGTGTGTGAGTGTGTGTGTGTGTGTGAACAGACATTATTTTGTGCTGCTCTTTCATTCCCTTCCTGCGGTCCTGGCGGTGTGTCACACTCTGCTGGGTCCACCTCCTCCTCCACACACTCATTATAATGCTCTACACTTCCCTCTGTAACTTAAATAAAGTGCAGTTGAAAAATGTCCCTTTAGCGGTTTCCCAGTTCAGGACCTGAGAGCTGAGTCTGCTGCACATTTGAGATGAACGGACGGTGCATTAACTCGAGAACTTAAACTTGTTACAAACTGAAAGTTAACATCAGTAAGTTACCTTTGAACTGCTAACACAGTCAGGTGGCAGAGAGAGAAGATGTATTCAGTCATCAAAAACACCTTTCACGTTTATTATCATATGTTTTATAAAGTTATTCATAGATACATTAGAAATGTTCCTTTAGCCACTGAACGTGTTTGAGCTCCAAATCACTGTGAATTCAAACTGATCATGACTTCAGCACTAAGTTTGTTTAATGTTCTATAAGATGCATGTAATTAAGTTTTATCTGGTCAACGTGGAGACAATTGAACTGTTTATTGGTGATGATGTCACAATAAATCCATATGTTGTATATAAGAAGTGGACGTAGTCACCGGGACGTCACCAACTGGTTTGAGCACTGATATGTTGTTGCCTCTGGTTGTTTTTTTTTGGTATTTGTTCTTCCCCATCTCCCATTCTTATTTATTGTTGAACTGCATGTTGGATTTTGTCCTTCGCAATTTTGTTTTTACCTGCTTTATGGTCTGTTTGACTCTAAATGGAGCATCATTTACTAAATGAACATCATGCTGTATTGAAGAAGACTTGAAACTAGAGATTGAGACCATAAACTCATGTTTACAATGTTTACTGAGGGAATAAATCAAGAGAGAAGTAGAGTCATTTTCTCATAGACTTCTATACAACCAGAGGAGTCGCCCCCTGGTGGACAGCAGAGAGAATGCAGCTTTTTACTTCCAGAACCTGTATGAATCTACTTCTAAACTGGGCGTATGTTAAGTATTATCCATCAGATAAATGCAGTGGTGTGAAACGTATAATAAACTTATATTTCCAGGTAAAAACTTTGTAAACTATGTACTAAGTAAAGTCACATTATTAGGTAAAATAGTGGAGTAAATGTAGAAAGTCTTCCAGAATAAAAACAGGCCATCAGAACAGTTGTAGATGCATTCTCTTACCTCCCTCCTCTGTTTATTCTGACAGTTGGTACACAAACACATTGCGTCCTCATTAACAGAGACTCTGGTGGACGGAGACGCTCGGCCTCCGTCCACCGGCCGCTCTGCGTCTCCACCTCGTCCAGCAGCAGGACGTCCAGGATGAATCTCCATACGCCGCCGCTTCCTTTCCGCTAATTAGCCGGAGTCACATAGCGCCGAGCTGTCTCCGGGGTTTTATTTGCTTATATTTCTCCTTCCATCTCATCTGTGTGACAACGTTTTTTATCCTTCTCTCCGTTTTTAATGAGAGCTCTGCTGTTTTTTTTTTTATTTTAGTTTTTTTTACCAATGAGCCGATTCCCTTCAATTAATTTCTCTTTTTCTTCTTCTGTCATTTTGTGCTGAAGATGCAGACGTGCTCCTGTGACCTGAATGGATACGTATTGATCCGTGCCGTCATGTCACCGACGGTAAAGACATAATTACACTCATGAGTGTGTGGTCTCTCACACAGGAAATTAAATAGTCCTTTTAGGGCTGGAGGGTACATCCGAACACGCTGGAATATAATTATGCTCCTTTAAAAAGCCCATTAATCTCTGCGGTATTGATTTTCTCGCCGTGCTAATGGACAGTATGGTCTCTCAGCTGTCCGAGTGACGCATCAACAAATAAAGGACACGGCTCTCAAACGCTTCTGTTTGGTGCCTAATTGGTCACAAAGCGGGTTCAGCTATTTAACAGGAGGAATCAAAGACTGTGGCGTTGGAGTGAGAGGAGACCCGGTGGACAGGTGAAACCGCCCGTCTCTGCTCTTTAAATGACGTCCTGTCAATATTCACATTCACTTGTTGAAATGGGACAACGGGGATTCAAATCATCATCTCAGACTTCATATCGATCATAATGTGAAGCTTAAACACCGAGTGTTCTGAGTGAAATCTAAAAAACAACTCGTAAGGAATGTGTTCCAGTGGATCAGACGTTGGTACATGTAATCAGTAAAAATATTTAATGATGCGCATAAAGAGGTAGATGTCATCCTTTTGTCTTAAGATGCAAAATGTATTTTTAGTTGTCACATGAAAAACGCTAAGAATATCTGCTAAGAAAGGAACGCTGCTCTAACAGTGACTGCTCTTTGGTCTGAAGGCCCGTTATCCAGAAAACATAAGCTCTGTCCTATGAAGGCCAGAATGTTCCCAAAAATACCTGCTCTGGCCTCAAGAAAGTCTTATTTATATTATATTTAACTTCTGTTAAACGTTGTCTATTCGACACTCTGATCATTAACACGTCATTAAAACAACTATCATCTCCGTAAAGATCTAGAGGAGTAAAGTCAACCTGATCAGAGAAAGAAGTTTCTCTGTGAGGTTATCAGAGCTTCTCCTCTCTTTGGACACATAGCCGGCTGGCCAAGTGCCATAAAGAGCATGTGAGCGACTGCTGAGCTCATCCCTCTGCTCAGCTCTCATGTGGTAGTTACAGCTGATAACCTCGTCCAGATCGACAGCGCCGTCGTGGAAACGTAGCATCCATCCTCCAGTTTCCTCTCAGGTAAACACTGTTAGCTCTGTTAGCGCTGTTGCCATAGTCCGCGCTGTTAGAACTGTTTGCTGATAGAACTGTTTGCTGATAGCACTGTTTGCTGATAGCACTGTTTGCTGATAGCACTGTTTGCTGATAGCACTGTTTGCTGATAGCCATAGCCATATAAATGCACCCAATCTATAATATAGTACCTTTAAATAAACAACAATGGCCGTTTGTTTTTGGGCTAACTTGCCGTCAGGTTTATACAAAGTCAGAGGAGGAACCATGGTGACGAAGATTCCCTTCACCTTGACAAAGTAGCATTCTAGTTCCATTGTGAGAGTTTTGGAAAACAGAGACTCATGATGTCATCCTGTCAAATCATCAGAGCTTTGTTATCTGGTAATCTTTCCTTCATGACACGTGGAGGAACCTCTGAGTCCGGCTGGAAACCACAATGAAGCTCCGGAGGTTATCGGATATATCTGATCGGATGAATCCAACAGAACTTGAACAGAATAAGATGGATGATAGAGACCATCTTCAGGTAAGAACCCACCAAGACCATGATTGAGCTCTAATTCTGGTTAAACCAACATGATGCTGGACCCTGAGGAACACCCTCAATGGTCTCCAAATCCACAAAACTCATGGAGACTTGAAGTTCTTAAGTTTCGTCTTTTATTCTTTCAAAGACAAAGTTCTGGACCACCATCCCACGACCAGGACTACATCCACAGTTACTCCTGAGTCTCAGGTTGAAGAAGAGAAATGTAGTTTTATTAACCTTCCACACCTGCAGGAGAGTTACATCATAAATAAACCAATAATCCAGGTACACACACTATAGGAGCAGTAGAACGGTTTGTAGAGGATAAGTCTGACTGATGGTGGAGCTGCTGGGTCATCTGGGTCAGAACATAATGACTAATCATCAAATGAGAGCTGCTTTGAGTCGGATCATTAAATAGGAATGAAAGCTGCATTAGTTTGTAGTCGTAGGTGGACGTCCAGAACAGGAAATGTGTCATTATTGACCTTTGTGCCGTTCAGCTGTCAGGATGCATAAACATGATAGAAACACTTCAACAGAGGTGAACACAAGGGTTCCAGCAGCACGCTGTTATGAAATAATATCTTTAGTGTCGACTGTGTGGGAGGTTTGAGAAACAACACACCCGACCTTCTGAGGAGCAACGTAAAGAGCCGCTTCAGTAGAAGAATTATGTCTTCTTTATAATCATAGAATAATAATGTACTTTACTCCTCAGCAAACAAACCTCACAGGACAAAGTTGACTTATTTATTCAATTAATTTCAGCTCAGTTTCTTATAACTGAAAAATCATGCAGAAGTTATTAGGAAACAAAACAACAGCATAAAAATCAGCTGAGGGGTTTAAGTTGCATGTAGCTGCTATGACACTGAAGAATCTGTGGAATTCAAAGTGTCAGCACAAGGTAGAGTAACGTAACGTGATCTGGTTGATGATCTGGTTCACGGCGTCTCTCGTTGCTTTGTAGACGTTTTGAAGCCTCGACATTAATAATTTCGCTGTTGCCATCTTGGATTACGGCCGTCACCATATATATATTTTTTAATGCAACCAGTGAACAGGAAGTGACCATATATGGAGTGAGGAGGAGTGACGTAGAGACGCCGTATACGTCTCTGGTGTGGACCTGTCAATCAGTGTGTAGCCCCGCCCTAAAGCATCCCCTGCTTTATGGTCTGTTTGACTCTAAATGGAGCATCATTTACTAAATGAACATCATGCTGTATTGAAGAAGACTTGAAACTAGAGATTGAGACCATAAACTCATGTTTACAATGTTTACTGAGGGAATAAATCAAGAGAGAAGTAGAGTCATTTTCTCATAGACTTCTATACAACCAGAGGAGTCGCCCCCTGCTGGACAGCAGAGATAATGCAGCTTTAACACAGGAAGCTTTGACTTCACTTTAAAGAACCAGAGGTGTCTCACTGGTTTTAACCACATTTCCTCTCTGCTGTGTGAATAAATAAAAGAACACGGGACTGAAGTGGACGAGGTTTTCCTTCAGCCTGTTGGACATTTGCATCAATTTAAAAATGACATAAATAACTTGTGTATTTAGCCGCGGGCTCTGATTCATAACCGCTGCAGCCGGTCGGGTTTCCCCTGACGGATTCTGAGCGTCTAATCTGGGCTCCTCATCATGAGGACAGCGGCTGTAAACAATGCAGATCGATTACCGTCTGGAGAGCTCTTAATCCGGCTCCCTGCAGGAGTCCGAGTCTTCTGAAGGCGTGTTGTTTTGCCGTCACGCCGCACTAACGCCGGCCCGTCATTAAGCAGATAGCATGTTTTGCATTTTCTTCCCAGAGCGCTGCGGGCCGAGCCTCTTATCTCAGCAGATGTAATTCCATTAACAGACAACTGGAAGCGGCGTCGTCTTCAGATTAGAGTGACGGACCCGGCGTAACAACAGATCTGGATTTAATTTGATATCTGGTGCGAGAGCTCGACCACGAGGGCCTCTTAATGCGCTGCGTCGCTCCCGGAGACGTGGAGGCAGGAAGTACGAGGAACGCCGGGTGAAAGTGACACTAATTCACGAGCGGCCGCCGTCTCGCAGCACTTAAGATGTCTCCTGCCCCGAGGCTACCCTAACCCAGCTTAATCCTCCCCACAGCCCTCCCACGGAGACGGATCCAGACTCCCAAACGACACGTCAGGGGCCACGTGGATGTGACCGGTGGTCTGATCCCCGGGTGTTTTTTTATCATGAATCTTATCAGCTCACACTTCACGCTGCAGCAGATTAGATAACAGCACATCCACTTTATTTCAGCCTGCAGGGAAATTCATCCTCAACACGAGAGGAGAAAGACATAAAGCAAACGGACGCGTCGTAAACACAGGAAGCTCATCACGCCCAGTCTGTGATGTCATCATAAAACACCACAAACACGGTCGGGTTTAAAAGCAAACTAAAGAGACACGTGTTCATATTAAAACCTGTTCTTTAATGTATTACCTCCTCCTTTCCTTTCCTACCTTGTTTTCTCCCCTACCTTTCCTTTTCTTTACCTTTTGTTTATTTGTTACTCTCTTCCTTTTTTCCATTCCAATATCTTCCTTTCATTCCCTTTATTCACCTCCTCTCTTACTTTCCTATCATTCTCTTTTCTCTCCTACATCCTTCTTTTATTTTATACTCCCTTTTGTTTGGTTGTTTCCTTTCCTTTAATAAGGTTAAGACAACTAAACTACTAAATTAGGTTAAGATAACTAAACTACTTAGTTAGGTTTAGACAACTAAACTACTTAGTTAGGTTTAGACAACTAAACTACTTAGTTAGGTTTAGACAACTAAACTACTAAATTAGGTTAAGATAACTAAACTACTTAGTTAGGTTTAGACAACTAAACTACTTAGTTAGGTTTAGACAACTAAACTACTTAGTTAGGTTTAGACAACTAAACTACTTAGTTAGGTTAAGACAACTAAACTACTTAGTTAGGTTTAGACAACTAAACTACTTAGTTAGGTTTAAACTACTTACAACTAAACTACTTAGTTAGGTTAAGACAACTAAACTACTTAGTTAGGTTTAACTAAACTCCGCTGACTTCTTGTTTGACAGGAGGAATGAACGTGATCTACTTGATGAGAAACTTTTTCTTGTTTTCTCAACTGATGATTTAATTCATGTTTCCTGGATTTTCAGTGTTTAGATGAAGTTTTGTTTTTAATGTACCAGAGACATATTTCACTCTGCATATCATGCTGTCCAAACCTTGTGTCCAATAGATATTTAATCAGATATGGACCCTTCAATACAGAACATTATCATTTTGAATGTGGTTATTTGTAGTGACTGTTTTTCATACTGGTTTATGTTTGGATTTATGCTTTTAATGCCAGTTTCTCTTTTTAAAGCGTCGTGCCACAAAAAACTCAAAAGTCAAACGATGATAAAGAGAGACAGAGGTGTTCAGGGAAATGTGTGTGTGTTCTTTTATTCATGTTTCTGTGCTCCTCTGTGTGTGTGTGTGTGTGTGTGTGTGTGTGTGTGTGTGTGTGTGTGTGTGTGTGTGTGTGTGTGTGTGTGTGTGTGTGTGTGTGTGTGTGTGTGTGAGTGTGTGAATCAGTTGGCACACCATCTTTCCCAAGAGGATTTCCTCTGAGCGAACTGATCTGACAGCCGTGAGTGTGTGTGTGTGTGTGTGTGTGTGTGTGTGTGTGTGTGTGTGTGTGTGTGTGTGTGTGTGTGTGTGTGTGTGTGTGTGTGTGTGAGCTCTCTTTGTCTTTGTGGGGACCAACGTGCAGACCTTCACAGTGAGGACATGTTTTAGGACGTGCTTTGTAGAAGACATTTTTGTTAAAAGAAGAGCACGTTGGTGAAGTGAAGGTGTTTGAGTTCAGAGGACGGTGAGAGCATCCTGTCCTCACAAGTATAGAGGACATGATGTGTGTGTGTGTGCGTGTGTGTGTGTGTGTGTGTGTGTGTGTGTGTGTGTGTACGCAACAGCCGGGGAACATGACATTAACATCAAAGAGCAGCGCTTTGATGATGATGATGCTCACTCTTCCTCTGTAACTCTGAACGTCTCATCTTCATCGTTACACACACACACACACACACACACACACACACACACACACACACACACATGCAGCTTGATGGTAAAGTTGTCATATTTTTTATGATGATATAATCCAGACGTATTTATCTGATGATCAAAAGTAAACACAAACCACATCGTTTCCCTGTAGAGTTGAATCAACCTGTGAGTTGTCTGTAGCGCCTCCTAGAGGTCGTGATGTTGATGACAGACACCAAATAAAAGAGTTGGATAACGAGACTCAAATTACAACGTTCTCCCTCCAGTTAATATTTAAATACTCACACGGATCAACACAAAAGTGACAGAACAAAGGAGCTGGGTGGGTCTGATGTTTGGTGAATGGTGCTTAACACTAAACACTGTGCAATAGTTTAGTATATTTTAAAAAAATGATAAAATATTTGAAAATTTACAATAGAATATAATCAACAAAAAATATATTAGAGCATTCAACAATTACATTTAGTCATCATTATTTGCCTGATTTACATTTCTGACCCGAGTAAACTTTTATCTGACCTGTTGCTCTGAGACTCTTCTGTGTTTACCATCCAATAATACAGTAATGTAATTTAACTTAAAACAAAAGTATTTCTCAATGTTGTAATGATACTTTTTACTTTAGTAAATTCTGAATTATTAACATAAATATATTAGTATTGTCATGATCTTGTTTTTTGCTTCCTTTTTTATTTTGAAGTGAACTTCTCGTGTGTCTTTTCCAGAAGACATCCTCCGGTTCTTTAAAGTGAAGCCAGTTCTTCCTGTCTTAAAGCTGCATTCTCTCTGCTGTCCACCAGGGGGCGACTCCTCTGGTTGTATAGAAGTCTATGAGAAAATGACTCTACTTCTCTCTTGATTTATTCCCTCAGTAAACATTGTAAACATGAGTTTATGGTCTCAATCTCTAGTTTCAAGTCTTCTTCAATACAGCATGATGTTCATTTAGTAAATGATGCTCCATTTAGAGTCAAACAGACCATAAAGCAGGGGATGCTTTAGGGCGGGGCTACACACTGATTGACAGGTCCACACCAGAGACGTATACGGCGTCTCTACGTCACTCCTCCTCACCCATATATGGTCACTTCCTGTTCACTGGTTGCATTAAAACAACATGGCTAAAACGCCGAACTCAAGGCTTCAAAACGTCCACGAACCAATGAGAGACGTCGTGATGACTACGTTCACTTCTTATATGCAGTCTGTGTCTTTGTTTTACTTCCTGCCATTGTTCGTCTCCCCTCCTCTGTTGATCATCTGCTCCGCCCTCTTTAGTCTCACCTGTCGACCCCTTTGGTCACCTGAGCTGCTTCTCACCTGTTTCCTCTTCCTCCATCACTCCGTCCCCGTTTGTTCTTTTGTTCTTCGGCGGTTTTTCTTCAGTTACATTTGGAGTTTTGTTCCAGTTTGCTTTGACAAGTTTAAAATGCTGACACACAAACCAACAAGCCACAAATGTCAAATAAACAATATTAATATTCCTCATAAATGTAATAAACAAGTTAGACTCGAACCAAATGGGTTCATGAGTACTACAGAATTAGTCTTAGTGCTGTACTTCTAGCAGACTGCGGCTCTTTGTGTTTAGTTTGCAGTGTTATTAGCTGTGTTTCTTTCTCTCTGTGTGTGTTTTGTAGAATTGCCTTTGATTACAGAGCTTCATTACATTTCATTACAGCCGCCGCTGCTCTCTACAGTACATTAAAAACTCAAGCAGCCTCAACTTTTAAGGATGTGGGATATTAGCAGCGACCGCCGTCTCCACATCTCCATTCACAAGTTGTTTTTATTGTTTTTATTGTCAATTACAGAGGCGCTCTCTGTGTGTTAGTTACAGCTTTATGGCTGTTTTAAAGCTCCGCGTCGGTGCAGGCTCCGCTATGAATTATGGCTCTAATATTGAAGGAATTTTCAGAGTTTCCTTTGGAGAGCAGTTTCAATCATTCCTCGGCCGCTGAGTGCCGTCGGATTGAACAGTAATATCACAGTTACACACCATCAGTGGAACGTAGGACTGTTTGCTGGATGCCTACACTCCTGTTGACCTGAACGCAGTCTGTTTTAATGAAAAACCTCTGATGCCTCACCGTGACGCTGGAGAGACACCTGCAGACTCCATCACCTGGAATATGTGGAGCTCTGTGACGCCCTGAGCTCTTGTTTGTTTCGATCGTTCAGAATCTAATCACCAGGCTGAGAAACTGCTCATTTCAGTGTCCTAGTTTAATTTCTGAGAGTCACGAATCCTCACACTTGTTGAGAGAACTACAAGTGTTTACCCAGTGAACACGTTACTGCATGTTCTCTGGGATTGTCCATTGGTAATACAAACCTTTAAATGTGGCTCAAACTACTTTTTCTCCCAGAATCCCCACAACCATGTTCATTCATGAACGTAATGCGCATAATTAGTGGATTTCCCACAACATTATTTCATATGTTTTCCACGTGATCATGAATGAGGAAGAATAAAGAGTAAATGACACACAGGACAGCAGGAGTTGATGTGGATGAGTCTTTTCTCCAGCAGATCGCTGTTTGTTCCTCGTGTGAAACAAGAAATCAATGTTGATTTATTTGTCACATAACTCGTGTACTTCAGTGACGACACTTCTTTAGATATTTAAACCCAAACCACAATCTTTTCATAAACCTAACTAAGTAGTTTACTAACTAACTAACTGACTAGTATTGGAAATGAATATTCTTCTAATATTCCTGTTTACATGAAGCGTTTATATTCTAATTAACATAAAATAACCTCATATCTAATCCTCATCATCAGTGAATCCCACCTCAACGTCGTCCTCTTCTGTATTTGGCGGGTGGAGGTACTAACACGTCGTTTATCACGTAGTAGGCGTGTTTCTCCTTCTTTTCTTTTGGACATGCATCCCAGAATAAGAAACAATGCAGGATGTCAAAACGCAATATGATGTTGAAATGAACCATATCACAATTAGAATATTGCTGGTTTCTGACCTCTTAAAGTTATACTCAGAAGAGCAATTCAATAGGCAACCATATGCACTATCATTGATATAATCTAAATACATTTTCTCTTCATAAAATACACAAAGCTTCAGCACAAACACTTTTGGATCTGAGTCTGAAGGGGATGAGTCACTGACACATAGAGGACTATTTATTCTCTGGAACTATTCTCAGAGCTTCGTTCATGTTGACTCATTCCAGGTGTAAATCGTCCGTCTTCAGCCTCGACGGCGGCACAGAGACTCTGTGAGGAAGAGGAGGAAGAGGAGGAAGGAGGAGTCTTCTTTTATTTCCATGGGTCAAACTGAGAGTAGACACAGACGAGGACGGTGGATGGATTCTCCAGCTTCTCTGTGTAATTATCGCTCCATTTAAGGCAGAAGCTTGACATTTCATTTCCTCGCCGTCGTTATCTGCTGGATGAACGCTGTCATGAAGATCTTCTCCGATTCACGGCTTTCACAGTTTCTCCTCTGCAGCCGTGTGACACCCCTCTGCACACTGAGCTCCACTTAGCACAGGTTTTCATCAAAGTGTTTTCTGTGTCATATTACACATTTCCATAAATGATCACCAACTGAGACAAGTCGTCTGCATACGATCATTTCAAGAAGTCTGTCACACAACAGGAGTTTTATAGAAACGATGGCGGAGACGGAATAAAAGATGCTTCACACCAATTACTGATTTTATCCAAGAAGTTCTCACAGATTTTTATAAAAACTGATTTTGTGGTTCTTATGAAATCTTGCAGAACATTCATGGTCCATTTGTGCACAACAGATGTTTACTTTAACATTATTCTCGATATTGGATATTTATTAAATGGAGTGACGTTCTGCAGCCGTCCGATTGGCTGCAGAAACAAGTCAGCGGGGCGGCTGTGGCGTAGTGGAGCGCAAGGTAGTTCTCCAATCAGAGGGTCGGTGGTTCGATACCCGGCTTCGGCAGTCGATGTGTCCTTGGGCAAGACACTTAACCCCAAGTTGCTCCTGAAGGCCATCGGTGTGGACTGATGATGAATGTTAGTTAGAGTCTGATGGTGGCACCTTGATGGTAGCCTGTCATCAGTGTGTGAATGGGTGAATGATATGTAACATACTACTGACTGTAAGTCGCTTTGGAGAAAAGCCTCTGCTAAATGACTGTAATGTCATGTCAAAAGAAAACCTGTTTTTCTGCAGGTGAAGTGGATGAAGGGAGGTTCAGGTTGGATCAGAAACACTCGAGCATCCATCTCGTCTTTAATCGAGGCGTCAGTTGAAAAGCTTCACAGCGGCTCTTTGTCTCTTTATCAGCCGGCAGCGTTCTGGTTTTACTCTCCGCTGTGAGCCGAGGAGTTATTAGATCAGGGACGAGGATCCACCGGGGGGGGACCTAAAGGAGGCTCAGACTCATCACTGTCACATGGTGGAGGACTTACCGACTGAAGAACCAGATAGTGGTTCAAAGTCAACATTAAGTCCACTGCTCATGGAGCAAACATACATTTAAGTTCTGTCTTAATAGAATATGTTTTCAAGATCTGTTTTATTTTGTTCCCTGCCTCAGGTGTCCCGTATTTTTTTGACATCCTGTCTTTGTGGTTTTCCCTCCTTTTGTATTCGTCTCGTTTCTTGTTTTCTCCACCAATCAGCGTTCAGTCTTCTCTGCCCACCTGTGTCTTGTTGTCTTTACAGTTTCCTGTCTGTTGGTTGTTGGGTCGTCTGCTCTGTTTCCTCTTTTTATCCCTCCAGCATTTGTTTTGTTTATCTCTGTAAATATGTTTTTTTGCTTATTTCAGATTTTTTCTGTTGCTCACCTTTGGGTTTTGGTAGTTTATGGACTTTTGGTTTCAGTGACTACGTTTACAGGCACACTTCTATTCCACTATAATTCCGATTATTACAATATTCTGAATGTGATAAGGTTCAGTAAACATCATATTCTGTTTGTATATTCTGAATTAGTTCTTATTCTGAATGGATCATCTTCAGATAAAAACATGTGTGATATGTTGATATGCATATCAACATGGTTTTGGATATGAACAAATATCTAAACGCCAACCTTTTAGAGAAGGTGTTTGAAGGAATGAAAGAGGGAGGCTGAGTTCACACGGTCCAACAAGTCAAACACCTCAGAAAAAATGATTCTGACAAAAGAAGCAAAATATCACAAGAAGCTCCTGATGTTCTACATTTCCATATTTAAACGTGATAAGCGACGTGTTAGGACATCGACCCGCCAAACACAGAAGAGATGTAGGATTAACTAGTGATGATGATGAAGATAAGGCATGGGGTCCTTTTATGTTAATCTGAATATGAACGACTGCGTAAACGTGTATACTAGTGGACTATTGGTGTTTATGAGCATGTAAACAGCTTATTAGGAATATTGTATTTTTCACGGAATAAGGGCAAAAACAGAAATTTGGTTCATGTTAACTTAGAGAGTGACATATGTAGCCAGAAGAATGTACAGCATGTGTGGTAGTTGACCTAAAGCAAAGTCCAAGTTTCACTACGAGTCAATTATCTTCTGGTCATTGATTCCAATAATTTGTTTGAGAAATTGTAAGTGTCCAACAGTCAGCAGCTAATTCTTCCCTTGAAGGAACACTGAGGACAAGAGGTTCATTCATTGGTGGGTTGGAGGTCTGGGCTCTGTGGAGGTCTGGGCTCTGTGGAGGTCTGGGCAGGTCTGGGCTCTGTGGAGGTCTGGGCTCTGTGGAGGTCTGGGCTCTGTGGAGGTCTGGGACCAGATGGTCTTAATGGAGCCGGCTCTGTTCACACTGTCATGATGAAACAGGAAAGAGACACAAAGCTGGTTGAACTGGGAGAAATGGTCCCAAACCAGGAGGCACAGAAAAGTTCAGGTTGTCAGGTAGAGACGGAGGATGAGGAGAAGCCTTCGGCCCCTGGAGATGACCTCTGCCCCCCCAGAGACCCCCCCTCCTGCTTTCAGCTGCCACAGAGGGAATCGAACGCTGTAACGCTCCGCTAGTCTCTGCTAAGTCAAGCAGGAGGGAGGAGACGAGCTGTCAGAAACTCCCATCATGCTCTCTGGAAGAACTCCCCCAGAGACAGAAGAAGATCCAGAGGGTGGACAAAATAATGGAAACACCAAAGAGAAGACTTTAATCTGTTGATCGTGTCACTTCATCACTTCATCACTTCATCACTTCATCAGTAAACACTGAAGAGGGTGATGGTTGGATGGTGTTTGTCCTAGCTCTTTATTTAAAACGGATTGATTAAAACAAACAAGACTCCATGTTTTTATCGCTGCATTGTTTCTTCAGATGGACAGATTCTACGTGTCATTTCCTCAAAATTCAGTCTGACACGTCTGTTTACTTTGGAAACTTTGGGATGTTCACCAGAATCTAAAGCTGCATGAAACCACTTCTGTACTATAATATAAAGTTTGATTTTTAAAGGTTCATTCTTAGTTATAGGCACAAAAAACAGTGAACATCATTCATAGATTTACCACCATGTTATCTACGTAATCATGAACCAGGAAGTATAAAGACCATAAAACCCACACTGGACCGGTTGAGCCACGAGGTTTTCTTCTCATGTGAAACTAGAAGTCAATGTTGATTTATTTGAAACATAACTTCCCATAACGGCTTTATTTAAACCTAACTAAGTTGTTTTGTTGTCCGAACTAGATTACTGTGAAGAAGGAAGTTTAATTTGAAAAGACTTAATTAATGTAACAATAAGAAATTGACATGTGTTGCTGGACTTTTACAGGAAAATGCAAAAAAATGTGGATTTACTTTTTGACAGATATCATACAAACCGTCCTTTAAGGATGTTTTGGATTGGGAGCATTTCTATTGCCTCTTAATGGCTCTCAACATGGCTACGATTGAGCCGTCAGCTAGAAGCTACCAGAGCTAACAGAGCTAACAGAGCTAACAGTGAATCTATCTGAGGTGGAAGTGAAGGGTTTGTGCTCCGTTTCCATGATGGAGCTGTCCATCAGGACGGCGTTATCAGCTGTAACCGCCTGATGAGAGCAGAGCAGACCGCGGCCATGCGCTAACCAGTAGGGCACGCTCACATGCACTAACATGCACCATTAGATGGTTATCTGTGTGAGAAATAAAGAGAAACATTCTGATATAATAATCGATTTGACCAGGACAGACGTACTGACACGCTTTTTCAGCCGTAATCAAAAGGTAAACACGAGGTGGTAAAGGTTAAATTGCTTAAAGTTATCTGATTTCCCATCATGGCGCTCTGTGAGTGAACCTGAACCCGATCTCCAGCAGAACAAACAGGAACATTAGTTTTCGTGGTCGAGCAGCAGCCAGCATCCTTCATGGTGGAAGACAGAGCGGAGCTAATGAAAGCCAACAGCAGCGTAATGCCGTGTGACTGATACTGGGCTCGCTGTCAGCCCCATTCTACTGGGAGAAGTGGGATGATGACAGATGAATTAGCGCGCTGACAGCTGGCGTGGAGGGACGGGTAATTGTTGCTGAGAGACGGCGAATGCTTTCTGTCTCAGCCGAAGCCAATCAATCAAAGCTCCTCGTCGGAGGACAACGGCGTGTAAACGGGGCGTCGCACGAGTCACGCCTGGTTCTCTTATTCCACTGTCGAGGTTGTCACGGGAGAGGAGGAGGAGGAGGAGGAGGAGGAGGAGGAGGAGGAAGGAGGAGGAGGAGGAGGAAGGAAGAAGAAGATGAAGGAAGAAGAAGAAGAAGAGGAAGAGGAGGAAGAAGAAAAGAGGAGGAAGAAGAAAAGAAGAAGAAGAAGAGGAGGAGAGGAGGATGAAGAAGAAAAGAGGAGGAGGAGGAAGAAGAAGAGGAGGAGGAAGGAAGAAGAAGAGGAGGAAGAGGAGGAGGAGGAGGAGGAAGAAGAGGAGGAAGAGGAAGGAAGAAGAAGAAGAAGAAGAAGAAGAAGAAGAAGAAGAAGAAGAAGAAGAAGAGAGCTGATTGAAGGTGTTCAGGAGGGTTTTTGAGTGAAGAGTAGATCTAGTTCTGATCAAAAACAAAGAGCAGCAGGTTTCTTTAATAACGAGACGAGAAGGACAAAATGTAGAAGAAGACTCTTCAGCGTCTCTGAGCGTCCATCGTCTTTAACAAACAGTCTCTGGCGTTTCCTCTGGTCTGGAGTCTGTTGGACCTGATCGCGGTCTTCTCATCACAGCTGTCTCTATTTGATGGTGACATTTTATTGACTGTCTGTCCAGAATGTCAGGAATAAATAATAGATGATGAGCGATATTAGTCCAGACGGTGACGGACCGGACAGTTGGGAACAGAATGACAACAAGGCGCCTCCGTCTCCTCCACTGAGAGGATTTACAAAACTATGCAGAGAAAAGTTTGGTTCCCACAATGAGCAGACGAGTTTAACCCTCTGAACCCCAAAACCCCGACACCGTTTATCCTACGGTAAGGGTTAGCAGAAGCTGTAAAAAACGTCAGTGTAGACAGAATATCATCTCTCTGACAGTCATTGAACACATCATGGAAGCTTAAAATTGTTATATTTCATCAAAAACATTTTATTCTACATGTCTCATTTTAAATCACACCATAAATAAACCGTTTGCTTTAACCAGATTCTGTGAAAAAACATTAAATTCTGAGCTCATCAGTGAAACTATGAAGACATGATTGATTCATCTGAGACCAACAGTCATGTGACAACAAATCTGTGAAACTTGTACTGAACTTCCGTCTGAACACAGAGCAGAGAGGAGGAGAGAGGAGGAGAGAGGAGAGGAGGAGGAGGAGGGAGGGAGGAGAGGAGAGAGAGGAGAGGAGGAGAGAGGAGAGGAGGAGGAGAGGGAGGGGAGAGGAGGAGAGGGAGAGGAGAGGAGGAGAGAGAGAGAGAGAGGAGAGGCTGGAAGTAGAGGTTGTAAAAATGTGAATAGTTAAATATTTATATAACATGTAGAGCCTCCATGTTTTTTTCTACATTGCAAAAACTCACAAAAACTGAAAAGTAACTTTTAATAAGATATCATAAGAAAAGTAGTATAAGGAGACGTTGTCATGGTAGCCTGATGCCCCCGCAGTGTGTGTGTGTGTGTGTGTGTGTGTGTGTGTGTGTGTGTGTGTGTGTGTGTGTGTGTGTGTGTGTGTGTGTGTGTGTGTGTGTGTGTGTGTGTGTGTGTGTGAGGTAAGAAGCACTTTGCATAAAAGCGATAATAAAACAGTCCATCATGAGAGAAGTTATTCCACATTAACAGTTACGTTTGTGCTTCATGGTGTTTTAGTGAAGCAGTGAACAGACTGAATAAATGAAACGAGTTGTTCAACTCTATTTACTTTCATCCATCAACACTTTATTTACTCTCCGCTCATCGCTGAGACCGGAGAAGCTTTTGAAAGAATTTAAAGTAACACAGGTGAGTATCTGTGACAGACGGTCACTCTGAGGGAGAAGTTCTTCTTCTTCTTCTTCTTCTTCTTCTTCTTCTTCTTCTTCTTCTTCTTCCTTTCTTCCTCTTCCTTCTTCATCCTCCTCTTCCTCTTCCTCCTCCATCTTTATCTTCTTCTTCCTCCTCCTCCTCCTTTTCCTCTTCCTCCTCCTTCTTCTTCTTCTTCTTCTTCTTCTTCTTCTTCTTCTTCTTCTTCTTCTTCTTCCTTCTTCCTCCTCCTCCATCTTCATCATCATCTTCTTCTTCTTCTTCTTCTTCTTCTTCTTCTTCTTCTTCTTCTTCTTCTTCTTTCTTTCTTCCTCTTCTCCTCCTCCTCCTCCTCCTCCTCCTCCCTCCTCCTCCTCTCTGATCTGCAGTCTGATTCTGGTTCCTCCATCTCCATCCCAGTTCCCTGTAATCTCTCTGTGGCTCCCATTATGCTTATTCCTCATTAAAATTTTATCAGGCATGGCAAATTGCAAAGATTAGAGTTGGGGGGGGTTTCTCACATTTATTTATTGTTGCGGATCATCCGGGCTTATCTGCTCCCCAAAGCAGAGACGAGCTCCCATCGGATGGCAAAGGTCATGAAATGTGATCTCCCAGCATGCATAATGGCGGGAAGAGGAGCGTTTAGTTTGTTTAAAGTGTTCTCACCCACACATTAATATTGTAATACTTTAATATCATAAACTTTTGTTCTGCCCTATTGATTTCTCAGAGATGCATATGAATATTTATGCTGTTGAGTGCAGCTTGTAAACTTTGAGTCGGGCGATGCTTCGGCTAATTATAGGCTGAAGGCGGCGCGGCGGAGATGAATGAGCCTCCACCTGCCGCTCAGAAACCGCCGGCTGGCAGGAAGCAGAGGCAAGATGGTGACCGTGTTTTTAAAAATGACGGGAGACGGGTCACCGTGAGAGGTCAAAAGGTCAAAAGGTCGACGGCGGCGAACTCACAAGTGCTCTAAAGCTTTAATGAAAGCGAGAGAGAAACAACCAGAGACGGCTGTCAGAGAGGAAACTGATACGAGTTCATTCTGGAACATAGACACGTTTACACTGTGGACTCAGAGAGGGACAAAGGAGACAAAGAGGGACCAAGTGGGACAAAGAGGGACAAAGAGGGACAAAGTGGGACCAAGTGGGACAAAGAGGGACAAAGAGGGACAAAGAGGGACCAAGAGGGACAAACAACCAAGAGGGACCAAGAGGGACAAAGTGGGACCAAGAGGGACAAAGTGGGACCAAGAGGGACAAGAACAAAGTGGGACAAAGAGGGAAAGTGGGACAAAGAGGGTGGGACCAAGAACAAGACAAAATTAAAAAAAAACATGTACATTTATTTATTTTTTTATCTTGAAGGCCAAAATCTCTGGATTAAATCCAACTGTTGAATATAAATTTCTTATATGATTTTGTTCTACAGAATTTATAACAAACAGATACATACATTTAACGGAGGAGAAAAAAGCACAGAAGAGAAAGAAAAATTATAATAATAATAATAATGTCTCCAGATGAAAACAATAAAGAACAGAACAGAAGGCTAATAATAATAATAATAACAATAATAATAATCATGTTTTAAGATTAAAACAATAAAAGAACGGAACAGAAGGATAATAATAATAATAATAATAATAATAATAATAATAATAATAACAGTAATAATAATAATAATAATAATAATAATGTTTTAGGATGAAAACAATAAAAGAACAGAACAGAAGGCTAATAATAATAATAATAATAATAATAATAATAATAATAACAGTAATAATAATAATAATGTTTTAGGATGAAAACAATAAAAGAACAGAACAGATGAACTGTGATCCACAAATTCTGTTAACAAAAGTAAAAGCAGCATTACTACAATGTTGAATTATTTTATTTATACAACATATAAAAGACTTGCTGTGTGGGATAAAAAACTTTTAAAAATGATACAACTGTACTTCAGAGAAATAGAATTTTGAGGTACTTGTACTTTCCTTGGGTATTTTGCTTCCATTGTCCATACTTCCAATGAACTGTAGTTCAGATGGTAAATACCCTTTTTACTCCTTTAAATGTGTTTGACAGCTTTTTATAGACAGAATACTTTAGAATATTTTAGTTGATAAAACTCATGTACTTTATTAAGATACATCTTGAATGCAGGACTCTTTCATGTTATAAAGTATTGTTAAGTTGTACGTTTTCTCTCTACTTATTAGGTTAATGATGTAGTTACTTTTTCTTCCACTGATAAAGAAAATATTAGTAAAATGTCCTCCTGTAAATATCAAACGTACAAGTACTCATTAGTCATTTTTTATTTATTTATTTACAGTATGGTTTATGTAAGTATTTAATATTTGCATCCACACAGTAACTAGTCTGTATAGGTGTCACATAAATGCTGAAGAGGAGATATAAATGTAACAAAAAACCTTAATACTTTTACTTAAAGTTACTACGAGGAGCTTTAACTGTGTGTTGATTCTGGCGCCCCCTGTGGACATAAGTGGTAGTGTTTTATTAATCAAATAGCATCTTCCTCTGTGTGTTATCTTAAGTATTCATATTAATAATAAACCATGTATCTGTTTGATGAGGTCCAGATTTCTGCCAACGACAGAGTTTAATCTGCTTACATTATATTTATATATATTTTATATATTTAACAACAGAGCAGCTGCATTCCTCTCCTGCTGTTCGCTGAGTCGACTCATCAGCTGCTGATGTAAACAAACCGACCGTGTGACGGAGGCCCAACGCCGCTCACACCGTGTGACGGAGGCCCAACGCCGCTCACACCGTGTGACGGAGGCCCAACGCCGCTCACACCGTGTGACGGACACCAGGCCCAGCCTCTCCACCGGACCTTGACACCAGAAGTCTCTCCCATGTGACCCCATGTTCTTCTTCTTCTTCTTCTTCTTCTTCTTCTTCTTCTTGTTCTTTGTTCTTCTTGTTCTTGTTCTTGTTCTTGTTCTCCTTCTTCTTCTTCTTTCTTCTTCTTCTTCTTCTTCTTCTTCTTTCTTCTTCTTCTTCTTCTTCTTCTTCTTCTTCTTCTTCTTCTTCTTCTTCTTCTTCTTCTTCAATAATTCATGCCCTGTGGTTTGTTAACAGGTTTCTGGGGTCAGTGGTCGGTTCCCTCCGTCGGCCAGATATCGACCCGCCGTAATGCCCCGGTGTCCGCTTTGGCCCCCGACACCACACACACACACCTTATTGATGTGTGTGGAAGAGACAGATAAACCACAATCTATAGTTTTGTCAAAGATAATTAAACTTTGTGAAAAACTGGACCTGATTTGATTTATATATATAAATATCAGTCCATATATATATTTAATTCACATACAAACACAACCCTGTCTGTATTTCAACATGAAATATGTTTACTTATATAATAATTTGACAACAGCAGCTGTTTTACTTTTTAACATTACGTCATAATAATATAACTAATAATTAATGAAGCTACAGTCAGTATAAAAACATGACTAATATCAGGTGAGGTTTCATAAAGGATGAGGTAAGAATAGAGATGTATGAGGAGCTACACATCTTCATAACTTCAGCTTATGAAAACAAGCACACACTGGTGAAAGTCATAACTTCAGCTTATGAAAACAAACACACACTGGTGAAAGTCAATTCAGATCCTTATTCATGGTGGAGACACAAATAAATGCAGTCAGATCAAGTGACTTTATGACTTTATATATATATATAAAAACGACTTTAGGTGTACGAGAGAGGAGGAAGATGGATCAACAAACAGGACTTTAACAGGAGGAAGATGTTTGACACCACGCTGTGGTTTAGTTCAACGCAACTTCAGTTTTTAACAAAAAGTCGTTCTGACCGACTGAAAAAAACTAAATATTTGTTTCCCTGAAGACAAAATCAATTTATTACATTTTTTGGTGTTTCATGAGCTGATGTGAGACCGTGTTTTGTGACCTCACTATCTTTTCTCCTCCTTCCGTCTCTGCACGGATCACACCTGGTTTCCTGTTTCTTCACTCCGTCCTATCAGCTGTGTCGGTTTCTGACTTCCTGTGTTTTCTGCAGGTAAAAGGTAAACGTTTCTCTGGATGTAACTCCTTTTCTGTGTTGTTTCTTCAGCAGACACACCTTTAACATTTCTGTCATTCTCTCATGAACAACAGTTCTGATTAGAAATAAACTTTCACGGCACATTTTATTCAGTTAAAACAGAAGATCATCGCTGTAAATATATGAATTATATATTTTCTGTGATTATATTCTTGTATAAATAAAGAAAGAAATGAAAGCAGCTGAAGTAGAGAGGCAGAGAGACGTCTGTGTTTTATTCGTCTCTAGTTTTTAATCCAATCATTGTGACGGTTAATATTGATATTTAAATTATTGATAATTATCTATATTGCACTTCCTTGTGTAGGAGATATTGTTTGCAAACTTCTGTGCCAATAAAGCTGATTGAATGGAGGTGGATTGAACGGAGCGAGGCGGAGAGAGAAGATCGTCTCAGCTAATCCAATAAGAGAAGCCTCTCCTTTCCTTCAATCTGATTATTCCAATAATTAAGAGAAACTGCTGGAGCGCTGCTTCAATAAGGCTTTACATATTCAGCAGAGCAGATATGTGGTGCTGCTGGACTCTGATCACAATCCTGCTGAGGAGGAGGAGGAGAGCTGACTCCAGATCAGCCTCAGAGAGATCTGACCTCTGAGGACGAACAGAGGAATAAACTTTATTCAGTAAAAGTGAAGAGCTCTAACTGGCATTTAACTGCACTGATGGTGAAGAGGATGATATTCTGTATTCGTCCCATTCTCCAGTATTAAAGAGAGAAAGACAACAAATTAGGATATTTTAATTAATTCAAATTAGGATATAACTTAATACACAGATCCTACCGGCCACAGCTTGTACATGCACTGCCTTTGAAAGATTTTGTTCAGTGAAGTTTAAGTCAACCACGATTTTTGACTAAATCTAACTAAGTGGTTTCCTGTGAATCAGAAATGTCCACGTGTTCCTTACAGAAACATTAACTGATGAATAAGACTAAAAGTTTTTTACCAACAGAACTAAACTCTTCCTTCTTCTCAGTGAACGCTCTGACTTCAGGTTCTTGAGTTTATTTAGAAGTGAAAGTGCTGAATGCAGGAGTATTCTTTCATTATCACTGTTAACAGGGCAGTTTAAAGTTTGGGTGAGTTGTGTCCTGATGGAGGGACGAAGAAGAGGAAGAGGAAGAAGAAGAAGAGGACGGGTGGAGGAGTGGTGTCGGTGGTGCAGGTGGGGCGGCGAGGCCAGATGGCAGCAGCAGCAGCAGCAGCAGCAGCAGCGCTCTGCCTCGCTGATTAGCGGCGAGCAGACAAAGAGCGGCCATGTTTCACTTGTTCATCACTTAAGAGCAGAGCCCAAGGTGGAGGCAGGGAGATTTCCCTCGGGCCAATGTGCCTCCAGAAGATAAGGCCGAGGCCCGGATTGCTCTCCGGGGGGCGGCGAGGTACGACGAGGCGGCCGGGGATCCAAACCTCTGAAGAAAAACAAAATGAAGGAGGAGAAAAGGCTCCATGGTGTGGAACGCAGACAGCGGCGAGCGGCTCCAACTTCAGAGCAAAGTTTGTGTTTCCTTTTCCCATTAACTCCAACTCTGGGGAGACAAAAGTCTGCCGGCAGAGTTTCTCTCTGGAAGTTGTTCTCTGAAGTTAGCAGATCCTCAGGAGGCCGGCGCCATCGCTGGGAGAACAATGACCGTAATATGCTGCTATGACCTCTGACCTCGGCTGCAGCCCGCCGCTCGCTGCTCTGTAATTAAGAATCGTCTGGATTATTATCACCGCTCAGATGAATTCAAGGCGGTGAACGGAGGATTCAAACCAGCTCTGAGAGAGGAGGAACGCCGCCGACGCTCGCCGTGTTTACGTAAAACGAGAGCGAGTGATTGTGGAGAAAAATGCGCCTCCAAAGGTTCTGATTGCTGGCTGACATGTTCCTCTCTCTGGTGATTGTTCCTTTGTGGAGACTCACCTCAGAAACATGAGCAGAAAAATAAAGAATCAGCGTCTGGTCAGAGATGAAAAGCAGTGATTGTAGCTCCAAAACAACCCTCAACATGTTTGTCTGTCGCTTGTGAGGATCGTCGTTTATATAATGCATTCTTTAAACTATAACCTTCACAATAAAAGCCTCACCCCAACCTTCACCTTCTCCAAGAGTCTAGACTGAAAGAGTCTTGTTGCGTAACGACAGCGTTGTCGTTCTATTCGGCCTTCTCTGAGAATTTAAATCTCAGAAACTTTTCTAAATCTTAACTTTATGTGCAGTTTCTCTGTGAAATTTGTGAGTTTTCCTGATTTATTTTTCCATCAAAACTAATGATTCATTCATAACTTTACACTGAACCTGACAGGTGAGTTTACTATTTTCATATCTCAACCTACTTACAGTTTTTCTCAGTTGTTAACACACAAAAAGCGAAGATTCGGCACAATTTCACACAACCTTCACTTCATGTACCAATCGCTCGACCCAATTTGGCACGACTTCACACTCCCTTATCTGCATTAGACTCTGACTTTCCTTCTTTACACTCTGATGTCAATTACACATCACCTTGTTGTCAAAACACTACACACAATGTTCAGTTGTTGCACACACTTCTCAAGTAAAATCTCAAAGCATCAACCTACAACACACAAATATTCAAATCTCTAAACATTCAGGTCTGTTGAGCAGTTTGCAATCAGGACTGCAGCATAAAAGTGCCTTGAGCCTCTGTTCTGTTTGGTGAACAATGGAGAACTTTGAAGAGATCGACAACCAGAGAAGGAGAGGGGTAAGAGTGAGAGGAGGAGGAGGAGGAGGAGGAGGAGGAGGAGGAGGAGGAGGAGGAGAAGAAGGAGGAGGAGAAAGAAGAAGGAGAAGGGTCATCTCTAATGAGATTCGGGCCACTGTGGTAGACCATGTGCTCCACCATGGTTTGAGCATGAGGGAGGCTGGCCAGAGGGTCCAACCAAACCTCAGCCGCTTCACAGTTGCTGCCATCATTAGAACCTTCAGGATGGAGAACCCTTGTGTGCTGTAATACTGCATATCAATAGAATACAGTGTGCTCACAGTATTTGTATTTTGCAGGACTGAAAGAGAACCACACCGTGGAGGAAGAACACACACTTTCACAGCCCAACAGGAGACTGAACTTGTAAATATGGTTTGTGAGAACAACGCTATCACACTCTGACCACGCCTGGCTGACATTCAGGAACGTCCAGACCGTCAGGCCGGTTTACAGTACTGTACTGTTCTCTGTGTGTACCCAAATAAAACTTTTTTTGCTGCATATTTGTGTGCTGTTTTATGTTTGACTATGAAAAAAGTCGGCCTACACTGAGACATTTTACACAAGGAGAAATGGCTCATTCTCCAGAGTCGTTGTCATTCATATGGTGTGTTCCATTTCTATGATTGTGTTTTCAATTTTGCACTTCAGTGTGCTGTAAATGCTTGGTAGTGTGTACTCAATGAATGGTATGTGTGTGTCATTTGAAAATATGTCTGTGTACCAAATGTAAAACATGAGTTCCATTTTGTGAACAGTTAAGAGATTTGATGGCAAAGAGTCATCTTGCAAAGGGAGTGTCCGGTTTAGCATTCTGTGTGTGAGGTTTTCAGTTTTGTGTGTGCAGTTTTGAGAAACGTGTATTAACAATTGTGAAAAACTGTAATATAGCCATAAGCTAACATTTCTGTTTACAAAATCCATTTGTTTGTCTGATGAAGGTTTAAGAGTTGACAAATGACAATAAAATCAATAAAGAATCAAAAAATAGTCTTTAGAAACAATAAAATCAAAGAAAAATGTCAGATGATTAGAAAATAAAGATATGATAATAGGTAAATAAAAAAGATGATAAAATAATGATAAAACTCTGAAATATATAGTAAATTATAGTAAAATAGTATTGTTTTTTGGGGCATCGACCTCACGTATTGTTGAAAAAAACAGACTTAAAGCCAAAATGAATGCATCAAAAATGCTTGAAGTCTGGACAACAAATGTCCTCACGATTCAGAAATGTCCTCATAAAACAAAAATGTCCTCACAATGCAGAAATGTCCTCACAATGCAGAAATGTCCTCACAAGTCCCCATCACTGATGCTAATCAGAGTTTAATGTTGATCTGTATCAAAGGTTGAAACTAAGAGGACGAACATTAAAGTAAAGCAGAGTCATTTTAAACCCCAACAGCTCCTGAATAGTAAACGCTGTTTTAACACACACACACACACACACACACACACACACACACACACACACACACACACACACACACACACACACACACACAAAATAAAAAAAGAACTCGTTGTAGATTTAATGCTCGACGTCTATAACTCAAACCCGACCAACCACTAAATGAACGGAGTCGAGCAGCAGACGAGAGAACAAGTCGCAGTGAAATTGAAATTAATGACTTTTCTAATCGGAGCACATGTTTGTCAAAGTGACGGAGTGCCAGCGGCCCGAACTACATCCGCTCACCGGCCTCCTCTGATTGGCCCACGGCCCCGATGATGTCGTACATGATTAGGGGAGCGGAGGGGTGTCTGATACGTCACACTGTGCGGCCCAGGAGGGGCTGATCAGAGACACGCCGTCACATGACAAATACAGTGAGAAATAAATATAGAATGTAGTTATAGACAATGAAAACCTGTCAGCAATAAACTACTCTTTGATTTCTTTTTAATCATAATACTAAAAATAACAAAGATTTGGACGAATATTCCTCAGTATCTTGGTTGAAATGAAGAAGTTATAGATTTATACCAGTTTAACAGCAAAAGCTAAAAGGCAGTGAAACATTTTTTAAACTGTCTGCATCAAAAGCTCATTCTGTTTGACATAAATTGACACATTCTAGACTTTAATATACACACTCATGTATCAGAACTTCATTCAATATTTGGTCAATCTTAATGACGGAGACACTGAAACATTAAACTTGATTCTCAGGTTTATTTGCAGAGAAGGAATAGAAACATCTAGAAGCTCGTCAGAATGTGATCTCAGTTGTAAAATGACTTTGTCGGCCGATCGGTTCATTACTTTGATCCAGACTGAAATGTCTGAACAACCATTGGACAGATTTCCATGAAATCTTCAACAAACGTTCATGGTTTTTGGACAATGTTTCATGATTTCTGAGGTTTCCTCCAGCATCACAATGAGGTTTATATTTGTGGTCTCGGCTGTAATTTGTGTTTAGTGCTAATTAACAAATGTTAGATCGCTAAGAAATAAATATGGTAAATATAACTTGCTAAAAAAATCATTTAAATGTAACAATATATAAAATATAATATACTTAAAGCTCATAGTTTGAATATGTAACACTATGTTTATATTTTGGATGTTTAGTTTTTCTCTTCTAAACTTAATTTAGAGTAAATATTCAGATTTAAATTTAACACAATATAAAATCATAAAAGATCTCCAGTATCTCATCATATTACGTAATATTTAGCTTGAGCCAACACATACAAATATACATACTCACAAAAAAAGGATATATAAAAAGGATGGACACCACATCTGCAGCTTTTCTTCGTTAAATAAACTTCTCTCGTCTTGATCTCGTCTCTTATCGACTCCTGAGTTTGCCAAACATCTGTTTCTACATTATCTGTTTTCTCCTGTCCTTCATAAATGTGTTATATATATATATATAACATGAAGAGAATATAAACCTTATAAACTAAAGGACAATGATGGTGAGAATCAGAGGTGAAGCTGGTAAAAAGGCGGTTTAAACGCCTGCTGTTTAAATCATATTTAATAAAATCTGACCTCACGGTGGTCAAACTGAACACACACAGTTCCCATCTGACTGCGACTAAATCTCATTATGAAACTCTGTAGAAACCATAAAGTAAATATCATGGTCTCTCTGCTCAGCGGGAGGAACCAGATCCTCGGTGTGGGTTTCCATCCGTTCAGCTCTTCATCTGATTACAAACAGGAAGTGGCTGTCTGAGTGCTCTCAGCAGGGCGTCGTGAAGCGAGCATCAGTCAGCGGCCGCTGTCAGCCACTGACCCGCCCGTCACATTTCCTGCTTTAGTGCAATTAGACACACTTTGGTTTGCGTGTCCAGAGGTCAGGGTGATGCCTTCAGGCGCTTCTGATTTCCTGCCAATCGGAGGGCGGGACACGATCTCCAAGGAAACCGTCTCACGGGGGGGTTCAGGGCATAACTGTCCCAACAGAACAGCAGGGACTCTGTTAGAAACGTCCTCCATGTTGTTCAGCTGGACTCTGCTCTCATTATGATTCATCAACTGAGTTATAGGTTTCTGTTGACGGCCCCTGGAGGCTGCAGCGTTCATTATCACCTCAACATGAACCGGTTTTACAGAACTAACAGCGTACTGATGATTTAATTAACACTCGAATGCCTGGTGCTGCAGGAAACATCATAAATCACAAGTGTTCATCCTCTGGGGAGCAGGAATGTGCAATGCAGATGTGGTGGAAACCTTCCCTTTGGACTGTGTTATTAATTGATGTTGCAGACTCCTCCTCTACAACATCAGGAGGATTCTCCCCTTCCTCCCTGAGGAGACGGTGCAGGTGCTCTACAGGCTCTGGTCATCTCCCGCCTGGACTACTGCAACTCACTACTGGAGCCCCGGCGTCGGCCATCAGACCTCTGGAGCTCGTCCAGAAAGCTGCAGCTCGTCTGGTGTTCAATGACCCAAGTTCTCCCACACAACTTCCCTTCTCCGTTCTCTACACTGGCTCCCTGTAGGAGCATCCAGTTACAGACTCTGGTGCCTACAGGGCAGTGAGAGGAACAGCTCCTTCCTATCTCCAGGCCATGAAGCCCTACCACCCCCTGGTTGCCCCGTCGCTCAGAGGTCCACCGATCCACTCTCTCTGCTGCCTCAGTGGAGGAATGAACTCCCCACTGACCTCAGGACAGCAGAGTCACTGCCCATCTTTAACCTCACCTAAAGAAGTCACCTCTTCAAGAAGTACTACCTGATAAAGAAGTACTACCTGATAAAGAAGTACTACCTGACCTGATAAAGAAGTACTACCTGATAAAGAAGTACTACCTGATAAAGAACTACCTGATACCTGATAAAGAAGTACTACCTGATAAAGAAGTACTACCTGATAAAGAAGTACTACTACCTGATAAAGAAGTACTGATAAAGAAGTACTGATAAAGAAGTACCTGATAAAGAAGTACTACCTGATAAAGAAGTACTACCTGATAAAGAAGTACTACCTGATAAAGAAGTACTACCCTGAGCACTTATTGTATTCATATTATTTGTTTCACTTATTGTATTCATATTAGTTTGTTTCTGTACTTTTGCTCTGGTTTATGCTCTTAGATGCTTGTTTAAGAAAGGAGATGCACTTATGACTTCTGGTGACTAGTAGTTCTCTTGAATACCTATGTTGAACACACTTCCTGTAAGCTGCTAAATGACTGTAATGTAATGTAATGTAAATGTAATGTAATTGTGTACAAAAGTATGACTTTTGTCCTGATGGTGGTGCTAAAGGAAAGGTCAGGATGTTACCAAAAAACATTAGGGTTCATCCTCTGGGCACCATGAATATTGTGGAACGAACGGTTCAACTTCGTCATCATATGGCTCTCAAATTAATGTGGAGGCTGCGAGTGTTATGTGTGTATAATAATAATATAATATTAATAAAACATCAGTGTGTCACAGTCAGCTGGGTTCACGTTTGACGTTGTGCACCTGAAACAAACGGGAAGTTTCTGATCTCCCAGTTGTCTTGAACGCAGCTTTTCTCTGAAAGTCAGATTGTCACTAAACTTCCAGCACCGACTCCTTTATGAGGAGAATAAATGCTGAACTGCTGCCACTTTTGAAAATGATCTTTTATCAATTAAACATTGGCTATCGTTCGGTTCCATCTTCTCTAATCTGAGGATTTCATGTTTTTAATTGAATCTTCTTGTGTTCTGTGTCGGTTGTTTTAAAATCACTCCCCCAGGGGAACTTGAGATGTGAATCCTCCGTTTATTATTTGACCTGAATCCAAAACAATTAACTTGCTGATTAACAAACACAATGATTAATTGCTCTCCTAATTGGTGCCAGATTGGTTCCACTGGAGCATTGGCAGTGTTGCATTGTATTTTAAATCCGTCTCTTGTTAAAAGCAATAATAGAAAAGATGTGGATCCAATAAAAACACAGAAAATAAAGCTCTCTGTGTCCAACTCTACACCTCTTCAACCCACGGCTGCTCTCCTCCCTCCCACTCTCTCTGCCGCTCTCGTCCACGTTCACTTAGCCTCCGTGTAACTGACAGGCTGCAGTCATGGAGGTGAACAGCACGGCAGCCATTTTAATACCATCAACGCCCACGTTCTGCCAATTAGAGCTGCTGGCGGGGTCTGATGATGGAGCTATTAAAAGAGACGTTCAGGGGGTCTACCTGACAGATGGATTCCTGCTTCCTCTGTCTAAATAAAACCCGCCCACAGCTCCGCCCACAGATGACACGTCTCACCTCCACATATAGAGCCGGTGAATGTGAGGTGGGAGGAAATAACACCTGAACACTGAAAATACTGAACACATGTAGAGAGAGGGACGCCGGCTGAAGGGTGGACGTAAAGGAGGGTCAGTGAAGGCAACACCAATAACTATAAAGCTATCTACAGAGAACAACACCTGGTAACAAGTCAAGATGTAAACGATGGAGGAGAGACGGGATGATGGAAGGACAGGAGGGAAAGAGAACGGAGGTGAGAGGAGGACAGGAGGAGAACCTCACAGGAGGGGATGGGATGTTAGAGGAGGTGACAGAGGGGAGAAGGAGGAGGAGGAGATAATGAGAGGTCGTGATCTCAAATTAAAGGAGCTGATGGGAGGAGGTGAAGAGGAGTCACTACGGTTTTGTTCATCCAGGATTATTGTTTTTAATCCCAAAAGTTTTTTGTGCAAAAAAATGTTTAGACTGAAAGACTCCGGCAGGAAGTGATATAAAAACATCCACAATTTGTTCTTATTTATTTAGTACCCATTGACTTCTAGGATTCACCCATGTGATCTTTTGTATTTGTTCTTATAGGTAAGAGAACATTTTACAGGTCGAAGGTTTTCTGAACAAATTAAAGAAAAAACAGCTTGAAAACACAAGTTTTATATTAAAGGAACATAAAAAATGCATGAATATTATACAATCAAATGTAGTTTATTACAAGTTTTATAGTTATAATAATGAGTGGATTATTAAATAAAAACTATTTATCCTTTTAAAACTATAATAAACGAGGATGATATTGATATTGTTCAGCTTCAGAATGTCTTACATTTTGCTCCTGGATACTTTTAGATTCTTTTAGTTCTGACTGTAAAATCACACCTTTACTTTGACTTCTGCTCATGTTCTTCTTCTTCAGATAATAATAAACTGTTTAAGATGTGATTCATCATTCATAACAACCTGGTGAAAACAGATTTTTAGAGTTAACTTCTCTTATGCTTTAAAATTGACTGTTGCTGCACGACGACCAACGTGTGAACATTTTTCACACTTCAGTTTTCATTTTCAGATTTAATGAAAATATTTTAATCAAAAACTCAAGTACAAACACAGACTTTGTGTCCCTGGAACTTTTCCACAAAGGACTGCAATTTTTCATCACAAAAAAACCTAACAGCCTGATATTGAGATGCTACGATAAGACCTAGACACTTAACAAATATTTACCTGATGGCTGCACTTGAGTATAAAAGCATTAAAGCGATGCAAAAAACGTTAAAACTGAGGAGTTTGGACAAAAGCTGAATTTGTTCTGGGAAGAACATATTAAATCACTTTGCATGAAGTCAGAACCTGTTTTAACTTCAATCAAATCAAACATGTTAATCAGAAAAACAGTTAGTCACTCTGAAATCTCTGCTTCTCTTATTGTTTGTTAAAAAAGGAAGAAACTAAATAACTGAATGACTTCGAAATTAATGCTATTAAAAATATATATTTCTTGTCACATTCATGAGATCATTTGGTTATTCTTGGAAACCGACCTACAGTTTGAGATATCAACCTTGGACATGGAGAACCCATCAGCAGACCCAGAATCCACAGAACTCCAGCTGAGATCATTGAAGAGAATTGCAGCTTTAGAAAACCAGCTAAATTGACGAAGCTGAAACATTCTATATTAAACTTAAACACAGATTTCATCTTTCACACGTGTTCCTCTGACTGACAGCTCTCCACTGACGCTCTCCAGCAGTAACCTCCACCCATCTGGCTCCATGTGCAGCACCAAACAAACACTTACATCTCTGCAGAAAGCATGTGACCCTCCTGCAGCAGCAGATGGTTGGAATCAGCTGCGTTCAAACATCATCCAGTCCGACTGTCAGTCTACAAACCGTTCAGACCTTCTCCTTCTCTGAAGCTAAACATCATCATCTTGTTTCAGTGTTGACATTTAATGAAGCTTCTGTTTCTGGAGGATAAACAAATATGATAACATGGTGTTCAGGTCATTTCTGTCAGGCAGCAACATTTCTGTCCCCAAGAATTACTTCCTCATGTTTCCTTTAAAATGTGTCAAATATTTAATACCAATGGCTTCAATTACAGAAAATAACGAGTTCAGGCTTGTTTACAAGAGAAACACTATCAGATATTATTTTACACCTGGAGTTTAGTTGTCTAAACCTAACTAATTATTTTAGTTGTCTAAACCTAACTAAGTAGTTTAGTTGTCTTAACCTAACTAAGTTGTTGTCTAAACCTAACTAAGTAGTTTAGTTATCTAAACCTAACTAAGTAGTTTTATGTAAAGACAGAAGTTTATTTTGAAAAGACTCTATTCATATAACAAGCAGAAATTGACACGTGTTGCTTGACTTTTGAAGAAAACGAGAAACTTGCTCTAAGATATCATAGTAATTGTTGTATGAGGATACAGTGAATAATGGGTCATCCTCTGGGGATCATGGATGTGCTTTCTAAAATCAATGTAAATCAGTCTTTTGAAATATGAGATGATCAAAGTTCCAAAGTTTTGTCCTGATGGGGGAATGTGGGAACGGACACAACATTCATCATCAGGACAACCAAAACATGTATCCTCTCGGGACCGTGAATGTGTTCAATGTCAATATGAATGGGAAACGTAATGAGTCCACTGAAGGTAAAACACTGACTCTGGGGAGTCAGAATGGATATTTCTAGACAATCTGGTCAGAAGTTGAGATCAATAAAAACGCTGCTAACGTGAGTAATAATCTCCGTCTCTCCAGAAAGCAGCTCTCTTTACATTTGCTGACACAGTAACTGCTTCGCTGCCGTGTTGTTACCGTGGTACCCGTTAGATATTTCAGCTTTCTCTTCAATCACAGCACTTTCATCCGTCCCGCGGTAACCTTCAGCGCAGACGGTTCTGCTGGGAGACAATAAGCTCTCTGTTCTTTTGATTCTGGGCTCAGTCTGAGCAGACGGAGCCTTTAATCAGCCCGGTCCGACCCGGAGACTACACATGTCCTCCAATTTCACCACTTTTCATCTCCCCGCCTTTGAAATGCAGAACTCCACTAATGGCTTTCGCTTGTCACAGGATCAATACATTTCTGTACATCCTGAGAGAATGACATGCTATTAATTTTGTGGGAGCGGAGGGATGGTGACGGCGCCGTGTCTACCTTTTTAAAAAGCATGATGTTCTGTAATCCTGAGTGACAGACGGCTCAGGAAGAGGACGGCAGAGCTTGAACTCTAAACCCTCCATCTAGAGTCCTGGAGAGGTTCCCCCATCCCCGATGTAATCCATGAGCTCACAGCGCTAAGAGCAGGAGGATTATGAGCACAGAGCGACGTGTGGGAGCAGATCAATCCTGGACTGTACGGGGGTCCGGCTCTGGAGGCCAGACGACCGAAACAGATGTCGTCGTCTCATCCGTTTGTCCATTGTGTCACATTCATGGACAGATTTGTGATCACTGATTTCTGTTTGTGTTAAGCTGGAACGTAATGTTAGGAGGGAAACATGGTGACCAGGAGGCCTCTGATGAAAAACAAATAAATACCAGTTGGAAAGTTTACAATTCTTTAATGATTTATTGTTTCAGTAAAACATCAATGATGACTTAAACCTCGAACGGCGTCTTCATTCCTTTACATATATTTGTCTGGACCATGGAATGTTTATTAGAAGTGGACGTAGTCATGGTGACGTCTCTCACTGGTGTGTGGACGTTTTGAAGCCTAGAGTTTGTCATTTTGTCCGTCACCATCTTGTTTTTTCTGCAACCAGTGAACAGGAAGTGACCATATATGGAGTGAGGAGGAGTGACGTAGAGACGCCGTATACGTCTCTGGTGTGGACCTGTCAATCAGTGTGTAGCCCCGCCCTAAAGCATCCCCTGCTTTATGGTCTGTTTGACTCTAAATGGAGCATCATTTACTAAATGAACATCATGCTGTATTGAAGAAGACTTGAAACTAGAGATTGAGACCATAAACTCATGTTTACAATGTTTACTGAGGGAATAAATCAAGAGAGAAGTAGAGTCATTTTCTCATAGACTTCTATACAACCAGAGGAGTCGCCCCCTGGTGGACAGCAGAGAGAATGCAGCTTTAAGACGACTTTTGTATCTGACCTTTGACTCCTCTTGTGTTTTAAATATTAACATATGTTTATGTAACACCTAAACTATCTGCAGTAGATCCATATATCTCTCAGCTCGGTCTCTGCAGCTCTCTCTTCTGTTTTCTACAGTTTTTTCTGCTCACCCATTGACTCACTGTTCTCCGCCCAAACCCCTCTCTTCACAGTTATGCATATTTTCACATTAGACGTGGGTGGCTGATGAAGTTGCATTGTTTAATGAGGAGTTTTTGTCGGTGGTGTCAGGTTGGTCTGTTTACCAGATCTCAGTTTGTGGGAGGCTGGCATCTGTTTCTCTCTGACTGGAAAGCTCTGAGTGTCAGCTTGTTACACAAACAACAACTCAACAATGGGGTTGGAAAATATATTTAATATCTATAGATGAAATAAAAAGCAAGCAACTGCTGGGTGGAAGAAAAAAAGCAATATAACAAAGCATAATTGAAGATATGCATGTAGGAAAAAAAAGTATGCAGGAGTTTTTAAGCAAAAAGAGGTAAAAGAGAAGGAGTTCTTCTTTCTCTTTCACTACTTTACTAACAGTTTGTCAGTCAGTCTTCCTAAAACACTGACTACGTGTACATGCACAAAATAAAAAGGTTAATACAAAAATGACAATATTCCTAATAATCTGTTTAAATGGCTAATGAAAATAAACATATGCTAAGATCTGCAGGGATGACGTGTCTTTGTAGTCCAGAAGGAAGTCATCATCACTGGTTCCCTCCACAAACAGCCGATCAAATTCTCCCATTGTATTCTTGGTTATTACATAAATATCTCTGTGTCAAACAAACGTTTATGATTCTAACAGGTTTTGTTCATCAGAGTAATCTTCACAAATGAACTCCACTTTCATGATGTATTTTGACGGGTCTTTAAACGCCTCTCAGCCAATCGTAATGGAGGACTGTAAGTTTGTGTTTTATAAAGCACAGCTTCACAGCCATAGCAACAGTAACTATGTCAGTGGGGCTCTCTGATTGGATCCACTGTGATCTGAACAGAGTTATAATGGTTTTATTATGGTGCACTTTAGCTCTGTTTAGAAGCTGTTCTCCTGTGTAAATGGTCAAATATGACACATGGCTTTTGTTAGTTTGTTAGCATCCTGTAATAATATGACATGAAAAATGTGTCTGTCTCTGCCCCCCCCCTCCTTTCTGCTGAGTCTTAGCTGGACATTGATTTCCGTTGGTTTCCATCCAGACCTCCTGTCTTGTTAGTGAAGCCTGTCGTATCTTTTCCATCAGTAAACCAGCAGACTGGGGAGGTCCCTCAGCAATCCACAGGATCAGCATCAGGACCGATTGAGGTTTTTTTAATGGATCTGTATCGGCTGCATGAAGATGGATCCATTTCTGATCCTCTGTTTATTGTAACCTAATCCAGTGTGGCCGTCAGGACGCTCCGCTGTGGTTCAACGTGTCTGAACCACAGCGGGAGAAGGGCTGCTTTAGATTAAAACACGGTGGTTTGAGTCTGTTTCACTGACCTTCATCAGAAGAGGAAGCTCACTTCATAAGTTCTTCTGGTCACAATGTTGAAAACGGTTAAAGCACAGCAGTATTAAAGGGTTAAATGAAGAGTTACTACCTGTAACACCTGTGTGCTGTGCAGCTGCTTTATGAAGTAAAAATACAAAAGTACAGACTGTAATGTAAACGTGTGACATCAGACGTCATTCTTTACCACTAAAGTCATTTTCAGGCGACACAGATGTCGTTATCACCGCGGGTTGATCCAAGATAAACGTCTCTGAAATAGATATCTCTGTAAATTGACGTAGACTTGAACAGGTGTGACAATCAATGTGTGACAGATTCTGACATCATGATTCTTAGTCCTGCCTTCAAAGCTCTGATTGGTTGGTTGTTTTCAGACTTATTTGGATCAATAAATAAATGTTTGATGAGGCCAGAGAGTCTCTATGAATGTATCTGTAAATGTAAAATCTAAACTATTGTAACTCTCCTGTTGGTGTATATGAACTATTCAACTCCTGTGTTCTGTTTCACGGTCGTCTCCTGACCAGGTAAACCCTGTGACCATAACTCCTCTGGAGAAACTTCACCTGTGGACCAAACGTCAGCGTAGATCTGTAACAAACACACAAATGTTCACATTTAACACAGTAAGACAGAACCGGAGAGGCTGAAAGAGACGAGACATTCTTCATGAAACATGGTTGTAATGTTTGCTTTGTAGCTCTTGTTCAAGTCTCTGTAATCTTTAATTACCCAGAACGCACTTCTCTGTTTAAACAAGCAGAGACGTTAACATGCATCTTTATTTAACAGTCAATCTTTCATTACGTTGCTGTCGGATCCAAAACCTTCTTTCTAAAATAATTGAACACTGCGTCGTCAAAGTTGGTATTTTTATAAATGGTCAGAAACGTGTCTTTATATATTATGAACATTTTACCCAAATCAAGCTCCAATGGAGTTATGAGTTTTTTGACCAACGGATACTGAGACCAAAGAGTAGACCGAGAATAAGAACTGAACATATGTTGGTTTTTGGTCTTACGCTTTAAGGTCTCAAGTTTAGAATGTTGTCCGTCCCTATCTTAGGTTTTAAATCAAGAAGTGACACAACAATAAAAACATAGCTGAATAAAACATTTTAGGACCAAAATGTTACAACTAATTTTCCTGAAGTGAGTAAAGTTGTAAGATGAAAACAGGGAGAACTCTCAGACCGGACAACGCCGTGGTGTGGACCTGTCAATCAGTGTGTAGCCCCGCCCTAAAGCATCCCCTGCTTTATGGTCTGTTTGACTCTAAATGGAGCATCATTTACTAAATGAACATCATGCTGTATTGAAGAAGACTTGAAACTAGAGATTGAGACCATAAACTCATGTTTACAATGTTTACTGAGGGAATAAATCAAGAGAGAAGTAGAGTCATTTTCTCATAGACTTCTATACAACCAGAGGAGTCAGCTGAAGACATGAAGCTTTGGATTCACTGAAGTCTCCTCATCAACATAATACATTAGAGTCATGTAGCAGACGCTTTTCTCCAAAGCGACTTACAGTCAGTAGTATGTTACATATCATTCACCCATTCACACACTGATGACAGGCTACCATCAAGGTGCCACCATCAGACTCTAACTAACATTCATCATCAGTCCACACCGATGGCCTTCAGGAGCAACTTGGGGTTAAGTGTCTTGCCCAAGGACACATCGACTGCCGAAGCCGGGTATCGAACCACCGACGCTCTGATTGGAGAACTACCTTGCTCTCCACTACGCCACAGCCGCCCCACATAAACATCAGCTGTGATTGATTGTCGTTTCTGCTCATTGTGTTCACCTGCTTCACACAGCCTGATCTGACCAATCACATCACTTCCTCTAGCTGATTCAGATGTAGAGAAGTGAGACGTCTCCTCCTCCTCCTCCTCCTCCTCCCTCCTGTGATGAATGGCTCTGCTGTGTCTTAGTGTAAGCACTACCTCACAAAGCTCTGACCCAGATATTTTAATTGCTTATTCTCACTTACGGTGAGTCTGTATGATAAATAGCAGTTGTTGTTTTTTTTCTGCCGAAGGGACTATTTTTGAGCCACACTCATCACAGCAGGCTGCTGAGTGTGTGTGTGTGTGTGTGTGTGTGTGTGTGTGTGTGTGTGTGTGTGTGTGTGTGTGTGTGTGTGTGTGTGTGTGTGTGTGTGTGTGTGTGTGTGTGTGTGTGTGTGTGTGTGTGTGTGTGTGTGCTCTGTAATGAGGAAGCTGTTTCTCTGCTTGATTTTTGAGGACGGTTTCTTTCCCTCGTCGGTGTGACGACTCTCTCAGTAATTTACTGTAAAACTTTACGAATGTCTCCAAACCTGGAGAGCAAACTGGAGAATCTGGAGGTGAAGGAGAAGAAAGCGATCCTCTGCTCTGAACCATCTGCAGGAACAACCTGAGACTGATGAGACAGAAAACACAAGTGGACAATATGCTTCCTAATATTGTTATTTACTGCTGGATGACCTTTATCTAACCGGGATGCTCCTAATGTCTTTATCGAGGATGAAATGGTACAACTCATTCTCTACACACACACACACACACACACACACACACACACACACACACACACACACTGGAGAGGGATAAAGAAAGAAAAAGGGAAAAAAATGAATAATTGGCACAGCGTTTCCCAGAAAAACGGCATATTACAAACAATTGAACATGCCCATTTCAGTCTGTGAAACGCTCATGACTTTCAGTTAAAAATCATCAGACTGACTAATGTGTGTATATTTTGGGCTGTTGAGGATGATTGTGAGCAGACGGAGCCGGTGGACAGGACGGCCTCTGTTCCTGCAGCTCAGTGTGAAGCCTGCACAGGAACTAGTTAGGTTAAAGAAAAGATCATCGTTTGGGTCAGAATAACTACAGAGGTGATGAACCAACACATTTATGATAAACTATTTATACAAAGCAGAAAGAAAGAGGCAGTTTGTGACAGTTTATTTGCATGAATCCTCGTTACTTCTCTCTCTCTCTCTTCTGCAGGTTCGAACTTAAAAAGCATTTTATTAAATACTGAATTCAGTTTGATATTTCCAAAGTGAAGTTATAGATGAATTGGAAACACCTGTGGTTACTAGTGCATTTTAATGAGTCCCAGAGTTCTGTTGAAAATACATTGATTGTCAATTATTAATAAAAGAAAAAACACACCAACCAATTAGAATTAGATTTGAAACTTCATGAATATCACTTCAGACATTCAGTTGAGTTCAGTCTTGGCAGGAGCTCATTTTGTCTTCTGGCTAAGTTTCTTATGAAATGAATGTTAATTAGCTCCAGCTGTTAAAATCTGCTGCAGACAGCTGTTGTTTCAACCGGTGAAAGAGACGATACGGAGTGTTTGGAGCATTTCTCTCTGCTAACAAATAAAATGAGTGAGAACATTAAAAAATATATCAGATTCATCAAACTTGGACTTGAGTTAGGAGGTTATCAAATCAAATCATTTTATCAATCTGGATCCAGAATTCATAAAAAGAAAACCTCTCATTTTACTGCAGCAGGTTCTCACAGTCTGACCCGTTCAGTCCTGGTTCTGGTTCTCCTTCGCCTCCCTTCCCTCCAGCGAGTCCAGTAATACGGTCTGGGTCTTCAGCAGCGTGGTGTCGGTGTTGACTCCAAGTCTGTCCACGGTGGACTGGTCTCTGCTGGATCTGGGTCTGTCCACGGTGGACTGGTCTCTGCTGGATCTGGGTCTGTCCACGGTGGACTGGTCTCTGCTGGATCTGGACGGTCTGGTCTCTGCTGGATCTGAAGGAGTTTCTGGTGAACCTTCATGATTTCATCTGGTTTCTCCAGAATCCGACCCGGTGGCTCCGATGACGAGCTTTAAGAATAACTTTATAGAAACAGACGATCTTCTCTCTGATGGTCTGTTTACTGATGGAGGTCTATAGAGGATCAGGACTAAACTGAGACTGGTTCAGGACCAGGTAAAAGTAGCTTTAATGTCACAATAATATAAAGAATAAACGGAGCAGGTGAACATCTTGTATGAAATGGTAAAAAGGTCACATGATCAACTGAATCCCAGCATTAAAACCACAGTTTGTCCTTTAACAGTCGACTTAAGCTCAAATAAACACATGACAGAGTGAACAACAGCATGCTCAAAGTGCACATAAGAAGATAAAGATGTGAGTCGTGTGACTCATGGTGCGACTGGGGAGGACAAACAGCGACGGCTTCCATTGACTCAGAACCGACCAATGAGAAGGCTGCGTTTCATCCCTGTGAGTTTAAAAACCCTCCTTCAGATCGGAGGAGCACTTAGACCCTCCATCAAAGGATCTGCATTTGACAGATAACTGTAATTCCCTCCACTCTAGACTGTGTTTACTAACCTCACATGAAAGTAGCTTTGCCCCGTGCATTGTGGGAGATTTGCATCCTCTCTACTTTAGACTACTTAGGAACAGGAAGTGCAGACTCATGTGTTTCTCTGTTTGTGTCTGTGAGGGAGGAGAGGGGTGGCTGTCACAAAGAATTAACCTTCACTCTGTGTGTGTGTGTGTGTGTGTGTGTGTGTGTGTGTGTGTGTGTGTGTGTGTGTGTGTGTGTGTGTGTGTGTGTGTGTGTGTGTTAAATGAAAAACATGTTTAGCAGAGGTCTAGTTTATTCTGATGGTGGGTTCATCTTCTGGGGAGAATGAATGCCCTCTGAATATTTTGTGGCATGAACACTAGAAATCTTTCTCTTGGCTCTACTGATCTATTTTTATGTTAATATATTGATATATATAATAAACCAAAGTGTTGGAAACGTCCTCTTGGGAGCATGAATGTGAACTTTTTGTCCTGTCAGGGGCACAAGAGGATACAAATATGTTAAACAGATTGTATGTATCTGTACAAATATGTTCTTCTTTTTGTCACAAACTATTCATGGTAATACCTACGAAAAGTAATAAACTATAAATTTAATATAACCCACAGAATTAGTGAGGGACCAGACTTTCACCCAGGAGACAGATGTTCATGTCCTGTGTACAACACAAACCACATCTTTTGTTAAACCTAACTAAGTAGTTTTGTTACCTTAAAACTGCAGGGTCTTGCACAGCTGCACTGATCGCTTGTGTTTCTGGACTTTTGTAGAAAAACTGATGAAAAAATGAATTTTCATAAAATATAATGCAAACTCTTGTACGAGGATACAATCAGGTTATATTTTGACGAGATGGAGGCACAAATGAAAGAGTCAAGGGACCATTAAAATAAAAATATCACCAAATATGTAAAAATGTATCATCCTGGGACTTGAGAGCCCTTTAATATAAAACTGACCAGTAGTCTTACAGATGGTCAACGGACACGTACACTAAAGGAAAGGTCATCAGTTCATTTTTTTTTTAAAGTGTAATATTTTGGACCGAACTCTGGTGCTGGAATAAATCATTGTGTTTCATCCTGTGGGGACCATGAACATATACAAACAACTGAATGGAAAAGGTGATGCATATGAGGATGGTTGAGTGCCAAGGCCTTGTGAGTCACATTTTGGGAGAAATAACTTTAATATATACAAATATATATTAAATATAATGTGAATTTTAAACCAAAGACAAACTACTGAACACACTGAACTATTTGGAGTCAAGTGAAGTTAAGAAAAAAGAAAACATATTTGTTCATTTTCTGTTCTGGCTCTCCTGCAAATGTTGCCCCTGTGGTTTTCACCCCTCGACGGATAACTTACTGGGTGGAGGATTTATCCTCTGAGGAGCATGAAGACGCTTTGTAAAGTTTGACAGTTTGACTCTTATATTTCTTGTACACTTTCCTTCACAGAAGCTGAATATTTTTGAACTGATTCAGTAGATTGAAGTTCACAGGGTCACTAAAAAATCATTAGGATTCATCCTCCTGGGACTATAAACACTGAGAACAGCTTCACAGATATGGGTGGTAATATTAAACATATCATGTACAAAACAAAGGGAATTATTGCTTGATCATTGTGCCAGAGGAAAGGTCAAGAGGGTCGCCAAACTATTTAGAAAATCAACCTCTGGGGACCGCAAATATCTGAGCCAATTTCCACATCTGAAAAACTGTCTGGCAGTTGCTGAATGTTTTTTTTCTGTTAAAGCAAACCTTTTGGAGATCTGTTGGTGTTATTTTACGACGGGTCGAGGTTGTCCCATTCTGTGAGCGGTAATCAGCTCATCACAGCTCCACCGGAGTTTAAAGACATCTTTTTGTTTCTCCTTCTTTAAGGAGGTCGGCCTCTCTTCTGGCAGACGCACCGGCCTCGGCGCTGAAAACAAACACGCAGCAGAGAAACGCTGCCAAGAACCTCTGAGCTCGAGGCAACATCCACCCGGCAGGAGAAAAGCAGCGACGTTGGGAACGGGAGGATGGAAATAATTCATCTGAGAACACCGACTGAACCGACGCTCCGGTTCAACCCGTCACAGGAGGAGCTGTGTCGAGCAGCAGATGGGATTTGTTTGACCATGTACTTCTTTTTGTTTGTGCGTTTGAGTGATCGTGTTACGGAGATGGACTTATTGATATAGAGAGAGCTTTCTGTGTGAAAGATAAGCCGGAGCTGTGATGATCCTTGTGAGCAAAATAGGTTAATGCAGCAGCAAACAACAGGACCGGGATTAAAGAAACAACAACTGTGGAAGATTAAAGCAGCAGCCTCTCAGTCATGCTGATGCAGAAATCCGAGCGGCTTCAAAGCAGCCTCACATCGCGGCTATAAAAAGACTTACCGTCGTTTGCAATTTTTGGACAAATTTACATTCAGGGCACCGACTTTATTCCAGCAGTCCACAGCTGATAATCACTTCGCTATCAAGTGATTAGAATGTGTTGGAATAGTTTATAGATGTAAGTTCTGGGTCGATCTGGGTCAGTCCTTCTCTCCTTCTCTTTGCTCTTTCATAGAGAGAAATGTACCAAACTGTAAAAAGAAATAACACATGAAGAAGGGTCTCTTTAGACGTTAAAGAAAGGTTCATTGGGTTAGAAATATCTAAAAATATGTAAGATTTAAAGTCTTTAAAAACAGACTGGAGACGTTTTAAGGTCAGGTACACAATTCAACATTTGATACCAATTTAATGCCACGAAATTCAATAACTTTTTGATCTACAGCATTAAGTCAAGGCTTGATAAATCCACTTTATATTCCTGCAAAGTAATGTTTTGTCTTGTGAGCAGCTGGGACACCGGTCTCATGGTTTTCCTGTCAGAACCGGAGCAGAACAGACTTCCTCTTGGGCTTACAGAGTGCAGGGTGCTAACAGGGTGCTAATAGTAGCAGGAAAGGTAGCCGAAGCATCGCTAGAGACGTTAGCTGTGATGCATTCAGGGGAACCTGTCAGCAAACATCACGAACACAAAGATCCAGAAGAGAAGCAGGAGAACGGGAGTCAGAGATGAGAATATTACATTTAAAATGCAGCAATCAGATGCAACTCTACAAAGATCATTTTAATGTGCATAAAGCCGGATGTTATGTGTCTGATCTCTACTGCTGTATTGATCGCTGATGATGTGCTGCGGGGGTCTAACACTGAGACCCGTACCGGGCCTGGACCCACGTCGTTAAGAATCCACCGGAGCCCCGACCTCGGCAATATATTTACTTAATTTCATCCATTACTGTCAGACTAATGCAATGCACTGACACTCTCCCCCTCTTTCCACTTGGCATTGCTTATCCACTTGAAGCTAATGACACACATGGACATGGCGGCTGGCAGTCAGACAGAGAGACAGTGAGTTATATCAATAAATTACATTTGGAAATAAGCTTCAAGCATCAGACCGGGTGGAACTCAAACCACAACGCTTTGTTGGGTTTGCAAAACTATAACACGATGCTGATACTAAACGGCCAGTGTGGATATTAATTTAAATAAATATTGTTTGGAAAGACTAATAAAGAATTATTCAAAACTGGATTGTGCTTTTTTTTTATCTTGAATCAAATGACACAAACTGTTGCATCCAATAGTTGCTAATAGTTGTGGTTGAACGGTTGCACAAAGGCTGTTTGGTCGAGTCACATACATTTAAAACACTAATGAAGTGAAACATTTAGCAGATAAAGAACCAGATATTTTTAGTAGGAGACGATAGCTCAACCAGAGTGATGATGCATGCTAACAAGTTCTTCAACACATACAACCACCTAAATATTTAATTCCTTCCCTTTAATACAAAGGAGTGTCTCCTCAATTAACGCCGAAGATCAACACGTTCTAAAACGTAACGGTCGTAGTTTACGACACAAAATCATCACAAGTTTATGAAAAAAATCATGGTTTGGTTTGTTACGTCACTTAACTGATGTACATACATTCATCTAGAGTAATGTAACAAAGTTAACCCAGGTCATAAATGAAGTATGTTATGTATGTTAACATTGAGTTGTTTGGGGCACAAACATGGTCTCCTGGGTGAAAGTCCTGTGTTTGTTTGATTCGTCCATCCATTTCGCCAACCTCCTCCCCAATCCGACTTTGTCACTCTTAAAACTGCGTCACATGACTTCCTGCTTTGCTATAATTACTACGACTATTAAAGGTCATCGCCTACCAATACTCCTAAATATGGGCTGTAATACGCTGCTTTTAGAGAAAACAAAAATCAGTTAATATGTGAAGTCTCTACACAACTAAGACCAGAAACTGTCTATGAAACTAAACAAACTAAGGAGCTATTTCTTCTAAAAGAACAGCACACCATTAACACATCCAATGTACTAATCCTTCATAATGCACAGACTGTGATTTACTTCAGGGTCTGAAATAACCCTCAACCTCCTCAGTCCAATAAGGAGCCTGTAAACAAACCCAGAGGTGGATCGTGTTCCAGCAGGGGGCGCTGTGGACTGGTTCCATGCTGGAGACCCATTCAACCCAACTCACTGATGAAGAACTCCGTCTGGCTATAATTATTGTCTTTTGGGATGAGACAAAACGATCAAACCACTGAGGAAATCAGTCCGGGTTCACACCACAAAATATGAAATAGTTTGGCAGCGTTCATCCTGAACACCTTAAAACCAGCAGAGTAATAATCATCTGTCTGAAACAGATGTAGAACCGATCCATTACAGCGCGCTCCACAAATACCACTCTCTTTACTGGCTTTAATCAAACCCAACACACAAACAACAAAACCAAGGGGAACTGCAAGGCTGCCATTTGGACGCTTTTTATTTTCATCTGTCCTCTATCCTTCAATCTGCAGCTTTCAATTATGCAAAGAGGAAGAGAGATCCAGAAGAAGCATCTGGAGGTTACGCTGTATTTAATCTGGCTCAAAGGGACAAAATAAGTGGAACACGATGGAAGACGTTTAGAAGCATCAACGCAGCAAAATACCAAATTAGACTTTTTAACAAGACGAACAAACGGCTTCTTTTGTAGTTAAAGGATGAAATCAAGTATCAAAAAAAGTGTCCGGGGAGTTAAAAGTTAAGGTTCAGAAGATTCAGAAGATCATGTCTTGTCTTGGAAACATCACATCATGTAGAAGCTACTGACTCGGTCAGTGACGATGGGGATTCAGTGTCAGTTCCCTTTAAACATTCAGTGATTAAGATTCACAAACTCTTTTTAAGGGAAAGTAATGCAAAGGTTGGTTCCCACTGAAAACATGTTCAAATATTTGTTCTGCTTTTTTTTTTTAACTCTATAGTAAAAGTATTTAGTTATTTTAAGGCAAACATTTTTGTTTGTCCAAAACCTAACTCGTTAGTTTCCTCGCACTTACCTAACTTATTGTCATCCTGAAAAAAAAGATGTTCCGAGCAACACGAACAAGATAGTGACTGAGAAAACCAAGATGGACAATAGACAGAACCAAGGTGGCGACTAAAGAAATGAAGATGTCCACAACCAAAACTTAAGATGGTGATGGACAAAAAACAATGATGGCGACGGCCATTGGAAAAGACTGTGACTGTCAAAAACAAGATGGTGACTGAGAAAACCAAGATGACAATAGACAAAACCAAGATGACAATAGACAAAACCCAGATGGCGACAGCCAAAAATGAAGTTGTTGACGGCCAAAAACCAAAAGTGCAACGGCCAAAATACAAGATGGCGACAGAAAAAACCCAAAATGCCCACAACCAAAACTTAAGATGGCCACAGCCAAAAATAAAGATGGTGATGGACAAAAAACAATGATGGCGACGGCTAGAAAACAAAGATGGTGACGGCCAAAAGAGAAGACTGTGACTGCCAAAAACAAGATGGCGACAGACAAAAACAAAGATGGTGACGGCTTTATAACCTTAGTCAACAAACCAATGGGTGACGTCACTTTCACTACGTCTATTTTTTAGTAGTAGTGGTCCGACACAGACAGCTTCCTGTCGTGTGCTACATGTGTTAAAGAGGAACTCTGGACAACATCCTGAGAATCAGGTCCAGACAGAGTTCATATGAGGCTTAATGATGAAAATATCAAGAGACAAAGTAAATGTTCAGTTTGTGTATACAAGTACAGTTTATGTATATAATAATAATAAAGCCTTTATTAGTCCCACAATGGAGAAATTACAATTCTGCAGTGGGCTGCTAAGAGGCGCCCGGGGAGCAACTTGGGGTTAGGTGTCTTGCTCAAGGACACCTCGGCATGTTGACTGTAGAGGGGTTCGAACCACCAACCTTGTGGTTACGGGACAAGCGCTACTCGTGTGCCACAGCCGCCCCAATATAAGTACAGTTTGTGTATATAAGCACAGTTTGTGGATATAAGCACAGTTTGTGTTGTAACTTCAGTATATTTCTGTTTCTGCAGTAATCTGTCTCTCTCTCTCTCTGCTGCCCCCCCCAAGGACTGATGGCAGAGTTGCATCATCTCTATTGATTATTACTGTTTGTGAATTAGCGAGGGGCAAACAGAGCCGGCGCCCGGTGAACCGAGGGATGCGGTTGTCATGGGAACGTGGTGGCGCCGCAGGGTAAACGCAGAGAGAGAGCTGAACTCCTCAGTCAGAGAAAACTTTCTCTCTCCTCCCGGTCTGTTCTCGTTGCGTTCCCATGTGTACCCGGTCGGACACTGTTGCCATGGAGACGTAGCCGTGAGACTGTACAGGATGTGGCTGGAGAGCAGAGTGCTGTTTGTTGGAATGGATGAAATCCTTCTCTGGCTGGATGCAGACCTTCATTCATTCTGAAGCTAGAAGACAAAGCGAGTCAGGAGGCTGAACAGGAGGACGAGTCGGTGTGGATCAGAGTCCTCTGAGCTGTCGGCTCTCAGCGTGTCTCTGACTCTGAGTCTCTGACGCCGGCCTCTCCACGTTTCATTCTTTAACTTCAAAGGAAACACTTTCTGCTTCGTGCTCTTTAAAGATTAAAGGAGCAGAAAAAAAGCTCTCTGACCTCGTTGGGTTCAAAGTTTCACCTGAAACTTCACGTTGATGAACGAAGCCAGTTTGTATAAAGTTTTATACAAACTTGGCAGCATGTGAAAAGTCCATGTTAGAAATGATGATTAAAGTGTCACTTATAGAAACACAGTAGTAATTAATAAATCACATGAGCTCCTCTGGAAACACTAGTCATGTATTTTACTCCAACACTGCTAAAAATAATACTCTTATCAAGTATATTTGCCTCATTACTTTTCAAAATATTTAATAAGACTTAATAAAAGACAGACTCACATGTCAGTGAGATACATGGACTTGTTTTCATGCGTCTTTGATATATTTTTAAGTGAACAAAAGCTTCTTTTGAGCCTCACAGGTTCATCATGACAACACTTCATAATACTAGAAACATGAGGATCAAAATGAGTTTTCATGGCTCATTTCAAGACTCTTATTGTGAAAGGCCTCAATATTACATCTTATTTCTAGAAATAATTCTACCGAGCAAATTATTCCTTCTTTCCAGCTGATTTTAATTTACTTATTACAAGCAAAAACAACTTCAATTATTGAAGTGGCCTTTTTAATAATGAATTGAATGACATAATCCCTCAGATATGAGTCTGCATAACCTGCTCCTGTATCAGAAACATTATACTATATATTACTGATGTTTAATATTGTGAGTATGACCATCCTCTACAGGCGTCAGTGAGATTCAGAACACCTGGTCCTGATTGAGGACTATAAAACCTGGTGTGAGTCAGTCCGTCTCTCTGCTGGTTTCAAACCTCTTTACTGGTCTCATGTTTAGTTTATCTTTACACATATTTCCCTTTTAGTTTATGCAAAATAAACATAGTTCTAGCTGCAGCTCTTGTGTGGTCTCCCCTCATTTGTCCAGCCTTTTATACATTTTAAATTATATATTCCTTTCTTTTCTTCACAGATATCAATACATTTTAACTTAATTCTTTCTTCTGGCTCTTTTTAAATGACAACTGTACGATGTTTAATTCTGAGCATTAAATAACAGAGAGAACATTGAAGGTAGCATCTCTGTGACACCCTGAGCTAAATGTTAACACGACTTAATTTAGAACGTGGGTGCTAACGTTTGCTAATTAACACTGAACACACACAGCTGAGGATTATGGGATGTCATTATTTAAGGTATTTGATCATAAAGCAAATAATTGATTAACAGATTAAATTAACGTGATGTGATTTAAGGAGTCATGAATGATGAGACACTACAGGTGAATGGAGTAAAAAAAATTAACTTACAGAGAAACCATTACACGTTCTTAGTTGATTACTTGCATTAAGAAAATTATGTTTTGGGTTTCAAGTTTTCTGAAATGTTATGTTCAAATATGCAAATTAGGTATTATCTTAATTAATATGTGACCTTTAACGATTTATATTGTAAAAACAGACCTTTCTTCCAAAACTTCAAATATAGACTTTTCATTGAAACTTTTCAAAATAAAACAATTTGGTAATAGGCAGGAAACGATGGTTTTAATAAAGAAAATAAAACATTAAATAAAGAAAATGAAACATTAAATAAAGAAAATAAAACATTAAATAAAGAAAATGTATATGTATGAACAAATGTCTCAATAAAGTTATTGAAAAAAAAGAGAATGAAACATTAAATAAAGAGAATGAAACATTAAATAAAGAGAATGAAACATTAAATAAAGAGAATGAAACATTAAATAAAGAGAATGAAACATTAAATAAAGAGAATAAAATATTAAATAAAGAGAATGAAACATTAAATAAAGAGAATAAAACATTAAATAAAGAGAATGAAACATTAAATAAAGAGAATGAAACATTAAATAAAGAGAATAAAACATTAAATAAAGAAAATAAAACATTAAATAAAGAGAATAAAACAATAAAGAAAGAAAATAAAACATTAAATAAAGAAACATTAAATAAAGAATAAAACGTTAAATAAAGAGAATGAAACATTAAATAAAGAAAATAAAACATTAAATAAAGAGAATGAAACATTAAATGAAGAGAATAAAACATTAAATAAAGAAAATGAAACATTAAATAAAGATAATAAAACATTAAATAAAGAAAATAAAACATTAAATATTTAACTTTAACCCAAACGAGGTTTGGGTTAAAAAAAAGTGCTTTTATTATGTAAAATAACTTTGTGGTTAAATAATTGGGAATAGTAAAGACAGGAAGTTATGTCACAAAAATACATTAAAATAAATCTACTTTAATTCCACATGGGATATGAACAGCGTTCTCCTGTGTTTGTTTAGTTCAGCCCACTGCTCCTAATAATTAGAATGTGTTCAATTCAGACCTCAAATTTCATGAATGTATATGAAGATAGATTTTTTATTTTAGGTTTTCAGTTTAAATTTTGATGAGTTGGGACTGAGAACCAGTTGCAGAATCAAATACATGTTGAAGACGCTACAGGTAGACATGATGGATGGAATTGTTCTTGATATTAAAAGTTTTCTGTTATGTTTACATATGCAAATGAGGCATGATTTAATGGTAACTTTTGGAATCTACAGACGTAAATAGACGTTCTAGTTGTACTTGTCTGAAAGAAGTTATGGAAGACAAATAGACTGACTGTGGCCTTCAGCCTCTCTGTCCTGACTGAACCTGTTCAGGAGGATGTTGTGCTGGTTGAAGAACATTACATGTACAGTATATTTGTATACCCATGTGCCCATGCAGAGTGTAAAAACCAATGATGAATTCTCACCGGCTCCTGCTGCTGTTTCTTTTTTCTTTCTTTCCTGCTGCAGCTTTGAACTCAAACACTCCCAGAAATCCACTAAACAAAAGAAACCTCTGCTGCACTGTCTCTCCTCTGAACGTCTATATTTCTCACTAATATGACTTTATTACTCAGATAGAGATCCGTGTTCTGCATAGGAAGCTGTGTGTGTCACATGCCCCCCCACAGCTCAGATATTTCTGGGTTTGTCACCAACTCAGTGAGAAACTAATTAATGGGAAAGTGGGCAACCGTGTCTTCTCCCGACATTTTCATTCTGTCAAACAAAGCAGCATATTTAGATCATTGTGAGAAGAGAGAAACCTGCACTGATCTACTCAATCTGAAAATGGACTTCTTTTTTGTATAAGTGAGCAAGGTTCAAACAGAAAAAAGTTTCTATATGAAATTAAGTCTTTTTTCATAAATAAAAATAGGCAACATGTTCAACCTCAAAATCACCGACGCACAGACTTCCTACTAACTCCAATGTGAACACATCCACGTCATTATTAGACGCTCAGAGCAGCTGACGTATAACGAGAGGGATAGTCTGTGTCTGTGTAGGGAGGATGGACGGGTCAAACAAACACAGGACTTTCACATAGAAGACCTTTGTCAGTGTCCCAAGTGAAACCAGACAACTAAACTACTTAGTTAGGTTTAGACAACTAAACTACTTAGTTAGGTTTAGACAACTAAACTACTTAGTTAGGTTTAGACAACTAAACTCCTGAGTTAGGTTTAGACAACTAAACTACTTAGTTAGGTTTAGACAACTGAACTACTTAGTTAGGTTTCGGAGAAGATGGTGTTTGTGTTAAAATAATTACTGAAGTACACAAGTTACGTGAGAAATAAATCAAAATTGATTTCTAGTTCCACATGATGAACAAACAGCTGTCTAGATGAAAGATCCCTGATTGTAGGGCTCATCCCCCTCCCCTCCATCCTGTGTGTGCTATAGTTGTCTTTAGCTACAGTGGTGTAGAATTATTATTTATGGGCTGCATGCAGGTAAACCTGTACAGAAATACTTTGAAATGCACAGAAATTGTGAAAACCCCCACAGCTTCTTCTCTTCACTTTTTTTTTTTGCACTCACTGAAAGGTTTCCCCGAGCGATAATTTTAAAATGCTGCTTTCAAGACAAGCCGGAGAAACGGGGGAATTGTTCGTTCTGTTTTTGGGATTGGCTGAAAACAGAGAAGAAAGGAAGAAGAGGAATGTGAGAGCAGGTGGAGATTTATAAAGCTCTGGTTACAGCGAGGATGAGTTTAGGTTCAGAGTTTTGTAGGAGGAGGCTCTGGGGGGTTCTATGATAAATGGATGCTGTGTGTAGTTTGAGTGAGGCAGAATACTGTTTGCTGAAATACTCACATGTTTAGTTAACAGCTGTGTGGAGTGTGTTTCCCTGCAGGAGGCATATTTTTGGCTTGAATGCACTTTGTGTACATTGATGAACAACATGGTTGGTCACTGCAGAGGCCTTGTGAAGACTAACAGCCTCCTGCCATGAGGACGCAAACAATACCAGTACTTTTTACTCCGGTACATTTTCTGAAAACTCAACCCACCAATGATTCATAACCCATCAGATGTGGATGAAGTTTTAAACACCTGGTTAATGTTGTGACCACAAAACTACTTGGTTTGTTGGAGGAAAAGTCCACTGATGGGTTGAAATAAACAACGTTACATACGTTAAGTAGTCAACGTCAATAAGTCAACAAACAGGGACATGAACAGCGGTGTCCTGGGTGACAGTCTTCTCATTCTTTATATTACGTCACATGACTTCCTCAGCTCGAACTCTGAGCGTCTGACATTGCTGAAAAAAGTGTAGAGTGCATACAGTCTTTTCAAAATAAATGTCCTTCTTTACAGGAAACTAATTATTAAGGTTTAGACAGAAAACTCCTTAGTCAGGTCTTTAATCTTCCACGTTCATTATTACGTGGGTAAGAAATTAAATTATTTCCTAGGATATCTATGATTTACGGCTCATTTTTTTCCGTGGGTTTAGCTACGAACGCAGGATGAGACCAAAATGTTTTCACTTCTCTGCCTGTCTAGAATTCTTTCACAGCCGTGAATGATGTGTGACTGCAGTTTGTGATATTGTTTAGTTATAAGCACCAAAATAATGTTTTAAAGCATTGATTGTTCACAAGAAATATGTTGCACTTCTTTTAATAAAAAAATTATAGTCATTATATTGTCAGTCTACAATAATTAAAAAACATATTTCTGTTATTTGCCTTAAATAAGTGTTTTAACATGCATATAATTAAGTAAATAACAGTAGAAAGCATCATGAAAGTACTGCTAAATGTCACAGTTCTACTTCCAGACACTCCTGTCATTAGCTCCATACTCCCTGTCCCTCTGTCTCACTCACCTAATCAGTATTACTCAGTGCACCTGTCTGCCACGCCCACCTCATCAGCACCATCCCTCTCACCTGCTCACTCTGCTGCACCTACACCCTGCAGTATTTAAACCCCAGTCAGTCAAACACTCGCTGCCAGATCGTTCGCCGCATTCATGCCAGACCTTCCAGCAATTTCCCTTGGACTGACTTCCTGTTGCCGACTCTGCCTGTCTGGACTTCCCTGCCTTGCCTGTGACCCGGTCAATGACTCAGCCTTCTGTCCCCGACCACGAGTATAGCCTCCGCTTCCTCTGGTTTCCGTCTGCCTGATCCCCTGATGGCTTGGCGTTCTCCTGATAGGAATTCACGCCGTGAGTCTGACCCTGCCTGTTTGTCTGCTGTATGTCCCGCTTTCAATAAAGCTGTTGCATTCTACTCCGTGTCCTGTTGCACTGCTTCTGGGTCCACACCACGACCGTGACACTAAAAATGATAAAAAAATCTATATATGTGTTTCCTTATCTACAGATTCATAGGCAGGTGATTTGTGTCACATGATACCAACTTGTGTCCTTGAATCCCACATTATTATGAACCAAAGAAGAGTTGAATTTGGTGCTTAATCATACAAATATTTTGGTAACCTACAGAAATACTAACTCAACAAATTAAATTTCAGCATTGCTCTTTAAATCTTTCTGTCTCTTTTTCAGAATTAAACTTGAATTGTCAACCCGAGCACTCCAGCAGAAATTTCAACTGCAATTAAAATGTTGACTTCGAGGTTCTTGAGTCTTTGTTTGATGTTTCTTCTTTATCTTAAGTAAAAAAATTAAAAAAAAAGATTAAAATACGTGAATACATCCATGGCTGCACGCCGAGCCCCCAACACCTGTAGAGCACTACATGCGCTCTGAACAGAGGAAAAGGAACAGTGAGTGACTGAATAACTAAAAAAGATGAGCTGGACAAATGGAACCGGCCTGCTGTTTCCTCTGAGACCGATTCAGCAAAGGAAGCAGAAAATCTGAGAATGAACAGCCAGAAACCAGAAAAAGGACGAAAAAAGGAACCTGACTTCAGAGGTGTGAAACGAGGAAAGGACAGGAAGTGGTTGATGGTTGCTAAGCAGCGTTAATGGCAGTAAAGGTAGCGGCGCTCTTTAGCTGATTAGTGTATTAATTGTTTGATAGGTGTGTTTGTCTGCAGCTAATCCCCCGTGTTTACAACAAAGCATGGATTCCAATTAGAGCCGGCTAATCACACCACAACATACACTCATCCAATCAATCAAAGTCTACAGGAGAGATGAGGGAAAGGTGGGCCGACATAGAAACACAAACACGTTCCAGAGTCTCTGTTCTTCTTCCTGCTAACCGTACAAACTGAAGTATGCTGAGTTACATGCGTCTTTTCAGATCTATTGATCCAGATAGGAGGAGAATCAATACCAGATGTAAACACTGCACTCTGTCTCCTTTGTGAGTTGTACACCTGCATATATTTGTTCTGCTCCACTAACTGCTGCATACAAACCAACATCCATCCAGCTGTCAAACAACAGAATGGAAGTGTTTCTATATTGATGGGTGACAAATAAAGAAAAGAAAAGTGTTCTTCAAACTTGTTCTCACTCCCAACTGGTTAAATACTGTTTCTACTAACTCCAACGTAAACCCGTCCACATCTTTATTAGTAGACGCTCAGAGAAACTGACCAAGTATAAAGAGAGAGGTCAGTGGAGGGATTGTTTGGTCAAACAAACACAGGACCTTCACTCAGGAGACCACTGACCGTGTCCTGTGCCATACATGATATATTTATTGTCATTATAATCGACCCAAGATCTTCCTTACTGTCAGTGTTTTGGTATATTTTGTAAAAAGAAGAAAAAAAAATACCTACAAAAAATAAAGCGGTGTAATTCGAGATTATCCGATGTAATTATTTCATATGTTATCCACGAAATCCTGAACCAGGAAGTATAAAGACCACAGAAACACGAACAGAACAGAAGGGGAGGCAGATGAGTCCAACAAACAGAGATCCTTCCTCCAGCAGACCGCTGTGAGAACTCCTCTTATGAAACGTGAAATCAAACTTGATTTATTTCTCATGTAACTTGTGTACTTCGTTAACAACACTAGTTATTTTAACTCAAACAACCATCTTTTCATAAACCTAACCACGTACTTTTGTTTTTTAAACCTAACTAAGTAGTTTGGTGTGAAGACAGAAGTTTATTTTGTAAAGACCGTATTCATGTGAAGAGCAGAAATTGTCTCCTGTTGCTGGACTTTTGCAGTAAAACATGAAAATGAGGAGTAACTTTGTTAGTGAAGGCTTTTATAAAGCATGACATTTAAGGACAATCTGTGTGTAGTGATGAAATATTTTACCCCCACCCCTCACAAACTGACCCATTAGCACTTACATCATTACAATCAGATGCAAAAAAAAGGGAAATGGCCCTTTATGGGTTTGATTATTCTGTAATTCCATCAGCACAACGTTTGTAGTGATTCGGACCTGAGACGAGGCAGATAGCAGTCGTTCATGATGTTATCAGAGTCCTCTCTCTCTGAATTCACCCTCAGAGTGTTCCAGTGTGTCGCCTCACCTTTAATCTCCATAAACAGATCCTGAGTCACAATTACATCATAATCATATATCTCCATGTAGCAACTGTATCATGTGATCTCTGCTGATCAGCTCAGATTGCAGCTGATTTGACATCTGAAGCCTCTTCATCCTCTCCTGACCTCCTCCTCCTCCTCCCGTCCCTCACTCTGTCTGCTAAATGTTCTTTAACTGATCTAAAACGTCTTAATGGAATCATGTTATTTTTTTTATTTTTTTCTTTGTCAGAAATGTCACAGAGTCCACCGTTGCCGTGACAACAGATGCAAGTCATCCACTCGGCGATACCTGTTTGCCTCCTTTCATCTGTTGTGTCTCATGTGAGCTCCTTTTAATCCCGACGGCAGAGGAAGTGGACTGCTAGAAAAGATAACCATCAATATGACCTCACAAAGAATTGACTTGTTGATGTTCAATGTGATGCCTTTAGTGCCTAAAATGACAAACACCAAAATAAAATGTTTCTGCTCCTGAAACCTGTTGACCACAGACGTGCTGTTGGATCCTCTGAAGGGTTTCTCATGGACTTGTTTTGTTTTCAGTGTTGAACAATCTGATCATCAGAATCTGATCAGTTTGTCAAAGGACTAGTACGGCCTTTAAGAAAAGATGCACATTCACTTTCCTGCAGAGAGGTGGTTGAGCAGATTGATACCTCTCATGTCCGTGTGGTAAATATAAAACTGGTTAGCTTAGCTTAGCATAAAGACAGGAAACAGGGGGGGCACCTAGCCTGGCTCTGTCTAACAGCTCTCTTAATAACAAGTTATATTTTAATCTGTACAATATCCAAAAGGTAACCAGTTTCCAGACAATGTGAGGACATGAAAGGAAAGGAAAGTTACTCCTCACTTATAATAACTTACCATAAATACAAAGTGTGACAACATTCAGTGTTTCATGCTGTTTTTGGTGATCGAATGAAACGTAGCAACGCACCAACTCACAGTTATCGTCATCATTCATTTATCTGCAGATTCTCAATTTTTTCATCTATTAAATGTCAGAAAACTCGTAAAAAAGCCATCACAATCCTCACATTTTAGAAGCAAACGTTTGTCATTTTTCTTCGGACAGTGACCTTTACGTTTGAGTGATTTCCAAAATAGATTAATCTTTCGTGGATCCACCAATCAATTTATCAACGGCAACTGATAAGAACACCACAAGCCAACAAACATGGAGGTAAACAATGTAAAATGTTATATATTCTAGGATTGAATCAACAATGTTTCACAAGAAAGGAAGCGTTCATTTCCTAGAGAAACAAGGCGTGAAGAGGTTCAGCAGCTGTTGAGTTTATCTTCTAAGTCTAAATGAATATTTTTTGTTAATAATGTTTTTCCTCAAAGCAGTGAATGACTCTTCTGAAACCTTTTTAATATATCACGATGACACTTTCATCTAATCTGGACACCAAATGTAGCCCACACCTGATTTCAATGTTTTCAGTATTAAAAGAATAACAAACAGATATTATAAGAGACATTAAATAAGTGATGCACAGCAGGACCATCAGATGTTTGCAGAGCAGGATGAGAAGACAGAAACACAAGCAACAAACAAATGTGAGCAGAGAATCCCACTAAACCCCAAAAGTAGTGATACACCATGAACCCAGAAGCTTTTAATCTGGTCTCTAGTCTCAGCAGCTTGTAGACGAGTCTCAACAGAAGAATCGGCTTCCTTCTGTTTTCTCTCTTCCCTCCAACAGAAAGCTGCATGTGTTCAAAAGCCTTCCATCGTCATGGAAGCTTCCATTCAGCGGGGCGCCTGGCAACCCAAGAGGCAAACTGCTCTTTCCCTCCAACGCTGCAGCTGTCAATCAGGACCCCCCACCCACCAGCACCACCACCACCACCACCACCACCCCACTGTCTGTCTGTCTGGAGGGAGATCACCCTCTGTTGTCTGCAGTCAGGACTGAATGGAGGGATGGATGATACATGATGAATGATGGATGATGGATGATGGATGATGATGGATGATAGATGGATGGATGATGGATGAAGGATGGATAGATGATGGATGATGGATGATGGATGATAGATGGATGGATGATGGTTGGATGATGGATGGATGATGGTTGGATGAAGGATGGATAGATGATGAATGATGGATGGATGGATGATGGATGGATGATGGATGAAGGATGGATGGATGATGGATGGATGATGGATGATGGATGAAGGATGGATGGATGATGGATGGATGATGGATGGATGATGGATGGATGATGGATGGATGATGGATGGATGATGATGATGGATGATGGATGGATGGATGATGGATGGATGGATGGATGGATGGATGATGGATGGATGATGATGGATGGATGGATGGATGATGGATGATTAATGGATGATGGATGGATGGATGATGGATGGATGATTAATGGATGATGGATGGATGGATGGTTAATGGATGATGGATGGATGATGGATGGATGGATGGATGGATGATTAATGGATGATGGATGGATGATTAATGGATGATGGATGGATGGATAGATGATGGGTCTTTCTTTTTGTGTGTTATTTTAAACCATATAGTCCGTACAAACTGTAATATTAACACATGTACAACGCTCAGAGGTGGTGACGTAGTAAAAAAAGTGACGAAGACTACTGATGGAGGTGGACGGGTCAAACAAACACAGGACTTTAAACCAGGAGACAACAAAGTGTTTTTTAATTATTGGGAATATACGTTAAGAATGTTTGTGACTTGTTTTCTCTTACGTCTTACTTAGTTAACATACTTATCTTAAGAGGATTTGCTGCATAAATGTAACTGCAGCCGTTTCCCGGAAACAACGGATGTAAAATAAATCGTGAAAAGCCTAAAATGTGTTATCATGACACGTGTAATGTCCTAAAAACGTCTTGCTGTTTAATCGTCTTCTCGTCAGATCAGGTAGATGAGAGATAGAGATAAAATATTTTCCCTTTCTTTAAACAAACTGATCAAACATCAACCCAAAACAGTGAAATGTGGATGTTGTGGACTGTCAGGCTAAAAGTAAAGTCCTTTTAAAACATAATAATGAGACTAATAAAAGAATATGGAGATTGATTGGGCGGATGCAGCCGCTGTTTGTTTGCTGCAGCAGCTGAACTAGAATCAGTGACTGAGGAGCTGCAGCTTGTTGCCGAAGCAGTTTTTTTTCTTCTTCAGTGTCAGACTCCTCTGGGAGAGGATCTAACATCCTGTACTGTATGTGCTCGCCTCACCACAACCGCAGCGCTCCGACAGCTTTTTATAACGTCTCAACATTAAAAACAAACAGAGTGACAACAACTTCTTCATGTCGTCTTTTTCCTTTTTTTATTCTCTTCTTAGTTTTTCTTTTTTTATTCCCCTCCTCGTCTCATTGATGTCGGGCTTTTCAAGAGCACAGGAGCAGAACTCAAAAGAGCGTCGTTGCTGTTTTCCCTCCCTCCTCCCCTCTGCATCGCCACAAAGAAGGCTTTCAATTTTTAATGCATGGAGCTCAGAGAGAAGACGCCCCGAACAAGAGGGAGAGGAGAAGTAATGATGAGCAGCTTTAAACAGATGAGAGCTCCTACTTTGCTCAAAATATCCTCTCTGCTTTCAGCGGAGGAGAAAAAGCCGGATTCAGAGTGCTGCAGGGATGTTTTCCCAATACAGCGATCAGAAAAGAATATTTGTTCTCTCCGCTTTATTAGGACGCCTTTTGTGTGTTTGTGCATGTTTCATCACAATCCAACATTTTAAACACATATAGTTTTACAGTTGGTTGGTGGCAGATAATGAAGGCTATTCTCCCCGTTCGAGTCCTGACGTCAGTAAAGACAGATGCTGTGTGTTTATCTGAACGGGTTCCAGGCCGATGAATCACTGTCGATATCTTTGCTTGAGTGTTGTGTTCATGGACAGCTGTTTTAAGAATTAAAAATGAAACTTTACCTCACAACATTTGAAAAACAGAATCAGGAAATGGACTCAAAAGTGGATGAGATTTTTCTATAAGTGGACCAAGAGGAACCAACGACCATCATCACAGATTCTGTGTCAACCGAAAAGAGACCAACTGATTGTTTAGGTCAAACTACTAACTAAGTAGTTTAGTTGTCTTAACATAACTAAGTAGTTTAGTTGTCTAAACCTAACTAAGTAGTTTAGTTGTCTTAACATAACTAAGTAGTTTAGTTGTCTTAACATAACTAAGTAGTTTAGTTGTCTAAACCTAACTAAGTAGTTTAGTTGTCTAACATAACTAAGTAGTTTAGTTTTATAAAGCTATTTTAATCCTGAGCGACACTATAAAATAGACAATTTGAACATGAATCCAATAGATTTCATTTTGTGACTATTCATGACCTTTAATGATACTGAGGATCATAAAAAAACTGGAATATGTTGAATTGATCTTTAAAATGGCCGTTGACTCTGCTCTTCGTCTCTCTGCTCTGCTGGCGGTTGGGGGTTAATGTGACAGCTGTTCCTTCACTGACTTTGTGGTCGTGGTGTTAAAAAGGACGGCGGTGAGCTCAGACGTCTGTCCATCAGATAAAGTGGAGGAAACCTGCTGGCTTTTCTTCAGCAACAAAGAGCTGCTGATAGCAGCCGCCGCCTTTCAGAGTAAAAGCCTCTTTCTTTCTTTCTTTCTTTCTTTCTTTCTTTCTTTCTCTCTGTGAATCTCCTGAAATCTGCTCGTCCTTGCCGGCTTTGTGAGCGTGTCACATGGTGTGGCAGCTACCAGCCCCCGACCACCACTTCCTGTCAGCGGACATGAAGAGGACAAAAGGCCGGACCGGGACTCGCAGTGGACTAGAAGTGTTGAACGCCCCCAACACCCAGCAGAAGAACGGCGTCGGTTCACCTCGTCTGCTGCCATGACGACCAGCAGCTCGCAGACCAAACCTCAGCTGAGACATGAGAGCATGAAGCCGTCAGACGCTGCTGGTGATGAAGACGAGGAGGATGTTAAGACTTTATCTGAACGCAGCACTGTAAACAGAAATAAAACATCAATAATGAATCCTAAATATACCGAGATTGTTCCTCTGGAGGCAAACTGAGTAAGAAGTCATTTATTCACGTAGATAAATCCTGAAACTCATTTTCTCAAATCAAAGCTGCTAAAGAGGAGAGATTATTTCATTTGTTTCCAATACACAAAATCAATTTCTCCTGCAGTCATGTGACTAGGCTCAAGATGCCGAAAGTCTTTTCTGTTAAACTCCAGGAAGAAGTGGATCATTAATTATAACCTTTAACATCAGAATTATTAAGATATTGAGATAAATTGTGTTACTACCACCAAGTATTTGCCACTAAATGAAGAAGATATAGTAAAGTATTACTGATATTATTTCTCACACCTACAAAGTCACAAAAAGATTATTAAGCTTCCAATGAGTTTGCAGGTTCATGAATCAGGGCTGTTTGTGTCTTATTATCTTTAACAAGGACTTCATATGTCTGGTTCTGCAGGATATTTCAAAAACATGACAGATTTGAATGAGAACAAGTGATCAAATCCATGAAAGCAGGTTTGAATGAGGTTCAGATTAGAAAGAGTTAACTAAACCAAATAATCTAAATGTTCCTTTAAATCCTCCGCTGCACATTAAAACATTAATGTGCATTAAATCAGCAGGTCAGTGAAGGAGCCTGTTGGTTTGTTAAATTAGAGCCGACACCTGGCTGTGCTCCTGAACGCCTCACACACAACAACATAATACACTTTATTACAGCTGCACTCCTCTCAATAGTGACCACAAAGTGTTAGTGAATAAATAAAAACCACTGAGATAAGACGGGAGGAGAAGTAGATCCAGTTTACAGCCAAACGCCACAGAGAGACATAAAAGTAAAACGTATAAAGAGCGTTTTATTTGAACGGACAGGACGATGTTCTATCTCCCAGGAGAGCCGTCTCCTCTGTCCATCAGGTTCACTGAGACCACGGACACTCAGCCCAAAGCAGAGGACTGTGAGTGTGTGTGTGTGTGTGTGTGTGTGTGTGTGTGTGTGTGTGTGTGTGTGTGTGTGTGTGTGTGTGTGTGTGTGTGTGTGTGTGTGTGTGTGTGTGTGTGTGTGTGTGTGTGTGTAGGGGTGATTGAGGCTGCAGATCAGACCTGAGTGCAGTAACAAAAAAGGTGTGAAGGACTTTAAAAAGACACTGCATCCCATTCAGATCAGATCGAGGGTCTGTTGGGTCTTTGTCTTCACAAACATGGATTCCAGAGTCAAATATAAAAAATATTTTGTGTTTTTATGTGTGCATTCAGGGGGGTCATGGCTCTCTTCCTTATTCCAGTCATCTTTTTGCAGCGTTTAAAGGGACGGTGTGAAGGATTTGGTGACTGTGGAGTTGTAGATTTAAACAAACTGAAAACCTTCTCCTCCAGCCTTCTTTTCCAAATCTGTGGTAATGTGAGCTGCTGAGTGAATAACCGTGATAACTTAATAGACCATCCTTATTATGATGACTGAACATTAAAACAGGAACTAAACTTCAGTTTTACTTTGTTTCTTGGCTCTTAAATGTTTTTAATTGTCTTGACATGAATGTGTTTCTGTTCCACTTTGTCCATTGTGTTTTATGTAAAGCGCTTTAAATTTCCTTGTTGCTGAAATGTGCTTTATAACTAAACTCTACCTTTAGAGGAAGAGAAGTCCGACCGTTGCTGGTCTTACCACGGTTTGGCTGCTCCACATGATCACAGTTTAACTAGCGAGTAGAGAACTATGGTGCCTTCAGGTAACGTAAAACACTAAAGTCTCTCTCTAGAGTCAGGGTTTGGTTTGTCCTTTCTGGGCTCCTGTAGAAACAGGACTCGATGAAGAGGACCTGCTCCCTATGTAGATCTGAAGGACTCATTCTAACAGAAACACAACAATCCTTATTTTCAGGTGATTATGTACTAATGAAAACACAGTTATTAGTATTCAATTCTTTTTAAACCGTTATCTTCTATTCAATTTTGTATTAAGTTAATAAAATGTGATATCTTGTCTTTTAATGTGCTAATAGATCCTCAGAAACGCTTGCAGAGTATTCACTAATGCAACCTGTAATGAAGTCTGCAGAGCGTCTGTTGTTGAAGCCTAACTTAACGTTTACTGAAATCAAACAACGTCGTCCTGAAATGGTCCTAAATCGATTCTAGAGTACCGACTTGTTTTATGAATGAAGCGGTTCACCAGTTGAAGAAGCTGTGTGTGTTTGACCAATCACAATCATCCCTGTAAACCACACCCCCTAAGTTCCTGTACTTCCATACAGTACTTCTTCTGACCAGGGCCTTTAAATGATTAATAACTTCATGTAGACCCTGGTCTATAATGAGTTCCTCTGAAGGTTCCTCGTCCCTGGAGAACGTTCCTCTGGTCCAAGCAAACAGGGCCGAAGAGTCCACAGCCATGTCAGCAGAGATCTGAGCACGATGCAGACCAGAACAAATATCCCTCCACCAGATAAGAAGCAGCATGCCGTCCTCCCAGAGAACACAGAGGCTCTGCAGAGCAGCAGCTGAGTGCAGCTGTGGTTTCTAGTCTGAATTGGCCTGCATGATCAAATCCAACCGTGTCACTGTGGCGTCACGCCTCCCGCTCCTTCTCCTCCCCCCGGACCCAACGGGTCACTGAAGAGAGGCTCAAAGTGAGAGCCCAACCAAAATATTTGAAAGTATTTCCTCTGAACGGAGAGGAGTCGGGGTGCATTGTGGGAATAGTGGGGGAAGAAATAGACAGATTTATTCTAGCTTTTTGTCATGGTTTCCATCTTTCATGTTTCTGTGAGCGGGGCCTTCTGGGAGCGTTGCCGACGGCACTGGACTGAGCTGACCCGACAACAGAAGAGGAGTCTTTACTCTTCATCCGTCCTGGCCTCGCTCTCTCTCTCTCTCTCGCTCTCTCTCGGGGTTAAGATGACCATCGATCGGCCGGCTGATAAATACAAAGAGCTGCTGCTGACGGAGCTCACAGTGCAGCTCTGCCTGTCAATTACCCGCCGTCTCCACTAAAAACCTCTCATGAGGCGCTGCGTGCTTTACATCCGTCCTCCTGGAACAGATATGGTCACATGAGGGTTCGAGGTGATTCATAGATTACGTTGTTTATTCCTCTTTTTAAAAGAAATCTCAAATTTTGCTCTAAAAGAGCTTTTTCACAGCTGAGAGTGTTTCAGAAGTTCCTCCTCTCTTATTGCTGCCACCCACTCCTCTCATGGGACTCTCTTCTCCCATGTCCTCTAGACCCACCAGCCTCCTCCTCCTCCTCCTCCTCCTCCTCCTCCTCCTCCTCCTCCTCCTCAGTCTCTGGCTCTCAGCAGAGATCACATGCTTGTAAATGGGCCCCGTGGCTGGGTGTCTTGGCGGTTGGAGGGCTCCCTGGTGGATCCGCCAATTAGCCCCGGCCCCCGGCCTCGGAGAAGTGGAGCGAGGCCGGCGGAGCAGAGAGCTCTGTGACGTCCCCAGAGTTCCCTTTAACGGGTGACCGCCAAAGATGGGTCGAGGAGAGGCGAGGAGGGGGGGAGGATAATAGATGACCCCCTTGTCTGTTTTGCCGCTGAGGATTTTGAATCAATTGCAACTCGTGTCGCCTTGCCAGGCCCCTCAGCTTCAGCTCGGGGGGGTGAGAGGCAGGATGTGGAAAATGATGAGGAAATCTCAACGGCCTCCACCAATGATTCATCTTTTTGTCTCCATCTTAGGCCAGGAATAAAAGATGTCTTCACATCAGTGCACCATCTGATCATTTAAAGTGGAACACTAAAAGGAAAGGAGAGTTTGTGGATGATTTAATGACAAACCTCCAAAGAATAAAACATTTAGAGCCAAATCATCGGCGTCGTTATTTAGGGGCCAAAAGAAAACAGAATACAAACTCTGTTCCTGTCTCAGACTGAAACACAAACAGTGGCCCCCCCGCTGAGCTCCATCCTCCTCTGTTTACTCTGCACACACAGACCAGTCAAGGAGGTACAGTACCTATTTACCCACAAGCCCCGGGTGCGTTAAACCAACAGTTTCCTTGAACCGAATCAACGAGAGCACGCGGAGTCACGAGTACCGGAGCAGAGATAGCAGAGACGCTTCCAGAGCTCGGAGGTAAAGTTTGTCCAGAAGTCTTTATGAGGAGGACAATGATGAGCAGAATTAAAGGAAGTGTGAGAGTGGAGATTATCGGAGGCTGCAGAGAGCCGAGGAGGAGAACAGCTGGCCGGGACAGATACTGCTGCTTCAGACCTCTCCTCCACCCCGCGGGTAAACAAACCGGCAGTCTGTGTGATTTATGGAGCGCCTCGCTGACCCGACGGCCATTATTGCCTCTGAAAGCAGCGGCAGAGAGCCGCGTCATCACCATCATCAGCCAAACGCTTCCATATTTGCAGCTCCTCACAGGTGCGGTGGACTTTGTGCTCTTTGTCAGCTTGGCGTCTCCAAGCAGTTTTCTGATTCAGCGTCTGACAGCCGAGCTGAACGCGAGCTCTCCGACGCTGTAAATCATCGACGGCGAGCACAGAGAAGCTGTTTGGCAGCAGGAGACACATCTTTGTGTCTCCTCAGCGGAGACTCTATGGAGTGATTAATCATCACGCAATGTTCAGAGGTAATTTATGGCTTCAATCCGTGGCCTTTATCATAACGGGCGGCCGGTTCGTCTTAGAAAAATGCAGCTGGAGAGCTCAGACTGAGGAAACAACTGACGTTCTTTGTGATGGTATATCAGAGAGGGTGTCAGTGAGGGTCCATCAGCTCCACAGGGGCCACAGGGGCCACAGGTCACTAACGGCTCCAGGTGAACCACAAGAGAGGCCTCATGAGCAGAATGAGGGACATCGGAGGCAACGTCTGCATCACCTGCTTTTTATGTGAATGCAATAATAAGTTATTGACAGAAATAAGAATTGTATAAAGGCGTCAGAAAGAGAAGATGCTAATGTAGTTGATGGAGGCTGACTCCTCAAACACACTTTGATGAAACATTCATGTCCTGCTGTCACTCATTGTTACAGGAGTCCAATGAAACACAATGATTCTTAGTTTCAGATCATTACACACCAATTAAACATAGTTATTATTATTATTATTATTATTATTATATTCCATTTCTATTAATAGATCCCTGTAACTCCCACACACTGGCCCTTTAATTGCCATCTAGAGATGCCTCTCCCTTCAGCTCAGACTCATCGTTGTTTTTCATCATGAAGCTCTCAACCCTGAAAAACATGTCATTAATGTCATTCAGGCTTTTACCTGCTTAAATAACTAAAACAGGCATATTAAAAACAGAGTTCAGCTTCAGTGTCTTTGATGAAGTCGTCCTGACCCTTGACCTCTGCTTCTGCAAGGAGCATGAAGAACTGGAGAGCAGCTGTGAAACAATGAAACACTGAAACAATGAAACACTGAAACAATGAAACAATGAAACAATGAAACACTGAAACACTGAAACAATGAAACACTGAAACACTGAAACAATGAAACACTGAAACACTGAAACAATGAAACACTGAAACAATGAAACAATGTGAAACAATGAAACACTGAAACACTGAAACAATGAAACACTGAAACAATGAAACACTGAAACAATGAAACACTGAAACACTGAAACAATGAAACAATGAAACACTGAAACACTGAAACAATGAAACAATGAAACACTGAAACAATGAAACACTGAAACACTGTGAAACAATGAAACACTGAAACACTGAAACAATGAAACACTGAAACAATGAAACACTGAAACACTGAAACAATGAAACAATGAAACAATGAAACACTGAAACAATGAAACAATGAAACAATGAAACAATGAAACAATGAAACACTGAAACAATGAAACAATGAAACAATGAAACAATGAAACACTGAAACAATGAAACAATGAAACAATGTGAAACAATGTGAAACATTGTTTTCATCTTGTTGACCTCCTCCCTCCTCCTTCGGCCCAGAACCCTCCTCCTCTCCACCGAGGCCGAGATAAGATGTTCTCCATGCTGCCTCCGGGAGAAGAAAAGATGGAGTCCTTCAGGCTCTCATCCATCACTTTTAGATCAGTATTGATCAGCTGGCAGGGCAGCGGCGGCGGCGGGAGATTAACGGCGGCCTTTTACCCGACGATCGGACCGTTTGACCCGTCCAGCAGCTAAAAGCCTCTCAGCTGGACGGAGGCTCATCATCAGACCGCCAGACGAGACACGGCGACAAATCAATCACCAGGACGCCTTCTTCCTCTCCTCTTCCTCCTGACTCGGCTGGTTTCTTGGTGCCTGTTGGACGTGTGGACAGATAAACATGTCAGCCACTCTACAGCTCACATGTGCTCCGTCCTGATTGGACATGTCAGCGTTTATAAAAGCGTGATAAATGTCTTTAAAATAAATGTGATTAACTTGTCATTCAAACACGTTGCACAATATTTTATTTCAAGAATTATTATAATTTAATAAATGTATTTCTTATAATTCACATATATCAGATTTATATAATATTGCAGACAGGAAAGCTAAAAATAAAATAAATATTATCTTATACTTTTGCATGTAAGAAGTTCTTATTTTGATCCGTTTTCAAACCTTTTTTCAGGAGCTTCTACATGAAGAAGGTCTGTTTCACTAAATCTGTTTAAAACTCAACAAACTGTCGACTATTGGACCCAAACTTTAATAATTTACACTCAAACATTTTGCATTTAAGCTCCTTTTGCCAAACAGCAAAGCTTCTCAAAAGAGCAAGCTCCTCTCGACAGTGAAGCTCTTCTCGTCTTGACGTGAACCTCCTCTCCACATCTCGCCGCCTCACCGTCACTGAAGTATTTCTGTGGAGACCGCTCAGCTTCCCGGGTGAGATGTTGGTGGGCGGACGGTGTCGCTGCGTGCTGCTTCAGAACGCAGCGCATCCCTTCATTCAATTTGTGATTTTTTGAGTCTGGCATCGACACTGAAACCACGTCTGCAGAGAAAGAAACGAGAAAGAGAGAGTGTGAGAATAAAACTACAACTTCTGACAAAACACTTGTTTTGTGCAGGAACCCTGGAGGTCTGCATGCAAATATGTTGGCAGGTTGGGAGTGAATGTGAGTGTTTTCTCAAAATCTTCAAAATTATGCAAATTATAAAACAAACAAAAAAGAAAAACTAAATGAAAACTCCAAGAAACAAGCAGCAGAATCTGAAAAAAATAGAAAAAGTGACATTTGGATCAGAATTCTTGAAAATAATCTACAAACATATTAATTTAACAAATCTCTGTCTACATGATACAGAAGGTTCAGTCTTTACCATGAACCCCATCAAACTACTGGGAACTAAAATATCATTCTGGTAGGTTCCAGATGGAAACACCTGGTTTCAGTTTGTTCAGTTAAACTCTGATTGGTTTCTGTTTCATGAAACGATCAATCATCACCAACGAGCATAATGTCACCAAAGAATGGACCAATCAAAAGCTTCAGACAAGTTTCAAACATAAAGACTTCAGACGGTATCTCATATATCTCGGGCAGGAATGACCCCAGGTGACCCCATATTCTGATTGGTTGCTCAAAGCCCAACGCACGACGGAATTTTGGCTCACATAAGTGTTTTAAAAAAAAGAAACCTCTGACGAATGAGAGTTGAAAGCGTCTCTCTGCATCTTCGTTAAAATGCTGGTGCCATGCAACAGATGGTCAGCAGAGATTAGGCTCATGCTCACCTGTTTCCACTTCTGAGTTGGAAGTGAGAATGTGTTGACCTGAACCTGTATCTGTGGAAACTATCTCATGAACCTGTTCATGAACCTGTACCTGAACCACAGAACCACAGGACCACAGGACCACAGGACCACCCACAGAACCACAGGACCACAGGACCACAGAACCACAGGACCACAGGACCACAGGACCACAGGACCACAGAACCACAGGACCACAGGACCAGGGCGACAGAGCGAGGATTAGATCCACCACGGAGGATTTCATCTCACACATCCTCTTTCTCTGGCGTTTGCTGCTTTTCTTACTTTAGCTCCAGCGATCACAGACTGATCAGACTGTTCAGACTGAGCTCTGATGGAATAATGGTTGCTTTCAGCGTCACTTTAAATCTCGAGCCACGTTTCCTGCTGGTGATGAAACTGTCGTTCAGGCCGCTCTGGAGGAAAAACCTGTTACAGATCACAGTCACTCTGCTCAACGTGCTTCAGTCTGGATTCAGCATTAAAGAGCTGCTGCTGAACAACTGGTGTCACATCAGATTTATACGTTTACAAAATACAAATACGTCTGAAAACGACCTGAACAGGAAGTGAGCAATGATCTGAAAGTCACGATGAAGCTCCTTAGGGCTGCTGATTCAGCTGATTCTTTTCTGGAGGTTCATCACTCTGAGCGACCCTTCACCTTTACACTTTGTATCACATTTTTTATTTCATGAAGGTTTTAGGAAATATTGTTTATAGTTGCTTTAAGAAGGTTAAGCTTTCATGTCATTTGCAGTAAACAAGCATTCAAACAGAAGAATAGAAAGATTTGTTGGGTTGCGTCCAACTTTGGTACATACGTATAAAACTTAAGAAAAGGCACAGTTCTTCATTTTCCAGTATATTTATTTGGAAGTATGTTTAGATACATATTTAATACAACACATGTGAGGAGACTTCAAAAGCGACATATTCAGATCTGTGATGAGCAAAAAAAAATAACAAACTGAAAAGAATGAACAAAAACCAAAAAATCTATCAAACAAAGTGAGACAGAATCTGGGATCAGGACCCTGGACAGCTCTGGGATCAGGACCCTGGACAGCTCTGGGATCAGGACCCTGGACAGCTCTGGGATCAGGACCCTGGACAGCTCTGGGATCAGGACCCTGGACAGCTCTGGGATCAGGACCCTGGACAGCTCTGGGATCAGGACCCTGGACAGCTCTGGGATCAGGACCCTGGACAGCTCTGGGATCAGGACCCTGGACAGCTCTGGGAGTCAGGCGGTACTGAGTCAGTCTCCAGGTCTATCCAGAAAAGATTCCAGTAAAGTAGAACAGGAACCATTCAGTGCTCACTATTGGTCCAAAAGAGCTCGACTACAGTGAAGGTAATGAGGTCTGAGCAGGTGGATGAGACTAGATGATGTGATTCTGTACATCAGAAAACACAGATGACATATTTCATCACTTAAACAATCAATTCTGTTTATTACAGTTTGAAGATTCATTAAGGAGCTTTGGTCACCATGTCTATCATCCATAATAACAACACACTTATTGTCAATTTTGCAAACAACAGATATGCATACTGACATTTTTTGATGTGATCAAAGTTAGTGCAGAAACAAAGCAAGTGTTATTGAAGGGTGTGTGATGTGAGACAGTTAGCTAAGGGTCAAACAAACACAGGACCCCCAACAGGAGTAAACGGTTCGTGTCCCTCTGACACCAAACATCAAAGTGTTTACGCTTGTTAGAAGTATACTGGTACCATGTTTCTTATTAATCTCACAAAAAGTAACGCATTACTTTTTAGGTTTTCTTAAAAAAGTCCACCAGCATGTGCTGATAACAAGAATCAAGTTTTTACAAAATAAACTTCCTTCTTCACAGAAAACTACTTAGTTAGGTTTAAACGACCAAACTATATATGTATATATATATATATATATATATATATATATATATATATATATATATATATATATATAGAGAGAGAGAGAGAGAGAGAGAGAGAGAGAGAGAGAGTTTTTACAGTGTTGACAGTGACTATTGAATAGAAAAAGGACGTTTGTAGTATCTCAGTACAGTGTTGTAGTAATGATCACAGTATGGGAGCACCGGTGACAGTACTGTGAGGCTCTCGGGGCTCAGCGGGCCGACCGACTGTTCTCTGCTGGATGTGACACGTTCTGAACCGGGGAACTCGTTAGAGAACATTCTGACTCTGAGAGAGAACCGGTTAACTGTTAACTGTGTGTGTGTGTGTGTGTGTGTGTGTGTGTGTGTGTGTGTGTGTGTGTGTGTGTGTGTGTGTGTGTGTGTGTGTGTGTGTGTGCTCACTAATCAGGAAGAGAAGCTTCCTGTCAGCCATCATCGTTACTCGACGACCTCGCTCCTCGTTCGTCTCCCGGTGAATCTCCTCCTCCTCTCTCTCCTCTTCTTGTGTTGCAGGAGGATTTCCGAGCAGAGCTCCGGCTGTAAATACTCTCTCGTGCCTCACACACAACAAACAAATGAGGACAGCAGATCTGGGCTGCCGAGTAGATTCACTTTTATCTTTTCATCCTCAGTCTCACCTCTCTCCCTGACCGCTCATCAGATCAGAGGAACAACCACGCCGTCCTGCTGCCTCCTCCACACTGTACATCTGGAAGGTTTCTTCTCTCTGTACAAAGCTTTAATCCACCTCCTCCTCCTCCTCCTCCTCTTCCTCCTCCTATGAAAGGGAAAAGTGATGACCTGAAAAAAAGCCAGGAGGTAAAGGATAATGCTTCTTTTTTTTTTTAGTTTGAACTTGGATTGAGTTACTTTTCCTCTGCGAGCAGTTGAGCCGACATGACAGACGTCCTGTTAGTTTGGGTGAGACAGGTGAGACAGGTGAGACAGGTGAGACAGGTGAGACAGGTGAGGTAGGCGTTCATGCAGACTCTCCACATGAAGGAACACAGGCTTCACCAAATGGAAGCTTGGACCCCATGTTCCAACACATGAGTAAGAAACTGTGTTAGATTAAGTATTTATTTATTTATTAATTTTTTTATTTTTAAAAATACACATTTAAACAATCATATGTTACATCTTTCAAAGACTGTTTACATTAATATTTACAAGACGAATAAATAAAAATTGTACATAAATAAACAATTACCCCAAAAGACCAACACGGCCACAAAACCAGATGAGGCCCCAAAAATAACCCCAGAGATTAAAACCCCTTCCATAAAAACTAAAATTCAAGGAAAAAATAAATCTGCCCAAAATAAAAAACATTAGCTCAGATTTTACACAAGCCAAAAGTTTTTAACCAAACCTGTTAAGAGTATCGACAAGGAACCCAACTGATTAGAGAACCGATGAGAGCATTGGTAAGGAACCAGACCGATAAGAGTACTCGTATTGATACAGTCCTAACGATACCCGTCCTTAGAACCGGCCACGGACAAGATGAAGATGATGGAAGAAACTACAAATGTTGAAAGAAACTTTTAAGCGATATAATCCTTAATGTCAAATAAATGTATTTCATGTCAAAGTGTAGTGAGGATGGGTGAGCCACTCAGGTTGTGGGGGAGGAGGAGGGGGGTGGGGGTGGGGGGGGGGGTATTGGGAGTGTCTCCTGACTGGAAATGAAGCCGTTTCAAAGGTCTGTAATCTGTTTATGCTTCCGTCGTTCCATTCTGTCCCCTGGATCGATCCAAAGCTGCTTTTTCCTGAGGCCTTATCATGGAAGCCAGAGGGGGGGCGCACACACACACACACACACACACACACACACACACACACACACACACACACACACACACACACACACACACACACACACACACACACACACACACACAACAATCTAATTCTGTGCTCCAGCAATATTCCACAAAGCAATAAACCCAGCCTGCGATCATATCACATCCAAAAGGGAAAGAGCAATATTTTTCCCATCATCCTCCTCTTCTTTCTCTCTTCTAATCCCCCCTGAGAGGACTTCAGTGGAGTGCTGACGCTCGGTTCCACCACGAGGCCGGACTCGTCTCGGAGCCTCCTGTGGGGGAAATAGTTCCTCCTCACCATCTGTCACATAATTTGATTAATTAGCCGTTGGTCTCAGCGTCGCCCCCTGTGGAGGGACCGAGGGTCGGCACGCGTCCATCCCTCCGTCTCTCCGTCTGTCACGCACAATATCTTGGACGCCGCTGATCACATTTTGATGAAACTTCAGAGAGGGATATTTGTCTCAGTCGGGCTGCACCGATATTAAATATTTTACAGAAGCATCATCTTGGCCAGGATTATCTCCGTTTATTATGTTTCCTCAACTTGAGCCACAAGTGGAGGGTTTGTGCTTCAAGTAGTATTCGTACTAAAAACCAAAACACACACCAGGAGGATGAACCGAGAGTCAGATTCAGAAGAGACTTAGTCATAAATATTATAGAAGTCTGATTCATTAGTGGAGGAAATATGAACCTGAGGAGTCAGGAGACGATACACAGAGTGATGATGAGAAGAGAAATACTTCCAATTATTTATTTTATTATATTTAGCTAATTCATTTAATCTAATTCATCTGCTGACATTCTTTAAATTACATTTTAAATCTACAATGTGCAAAATTCATGCTTTCCTCCTACAACTTTAATTTATCTGTAAAAGGAAGATTATGTTTCTATTTCATTTTTAATGTACAGCAATTCAGGCTACAAAGTCTGTATTGAAATGTGCTGAACAAATAAAGAGTTTTATTATCAAGCAATCTGAAAGGTATATATATGTATATATATGTATATATATATATATATATATATATATATATATATATATATATATATATATATATATATATATATATATATATATATATACAGTATACTGTATACTGTATATATCAGTCTTTGGACTATATAAATAACTTGTCACTGACTCACAAGATTGTCACTTTAAATGATCCAAAGCGTTTTGGAAACACTATCTTATATTTATTATATATATATATATATATATTTTAATATATTACACTGTGTTCGAGATGTGAAAGATAAACTTTATCGTTTCAAACAAAGAAACATTTTCATTGTTGTCATTCTGACGTAGCTGGACTAAATGTTTTAGTAGGAGTTAGCAGATTATTGTGTTTTAATTATATATGTAATTTATTTTCCAGGTAGATGTTATTATTATCATTATTAAGAACCATCTTAGGACTGTCCCCCCTATTTGACACATTATCTCTGCTGTTTTTATGCCTTTTAAAATAGGGTCCTGTTTTCTCTATGAACATCTTTCCTCACCCAAGCGGCCCTTTACTCTATCTGTCATGACATAACGGTTAGGTTCTGAAGATGTGCTGTAAAATGTAGAAAGGTTTCAGTTTAAAGTTATTGTGAGGAACTTTAAATGATTTAGCAAAAACATGTAAATCTAGTCCAAACATTTAATCAGCTTCATGTTAGTGCAGCCGACAGAGAACCTCCAAACCAAATGACGAAGAAGAAGACCTGTCATCTTCTAGTGACCCTGAGGAACTTAGAACTGGTCCTGAACCAGTCTCAGTTTAGTCCCGATCCTCTAAGTGACCTTCATCAGTGAACTCACACTCCAGCAGAGACCAGTCCACCATGGACAGATCCAGCCAGGGGAGAACCAGAACCAGGACTGAGCGGGTCAGACTGTCAGACCCTGCTGCAGTAAAATGAGAGGTTTTCTAAAGGGACTCTGGTGCTCGGAGTCACTACCACTTATGTCCACAGGGACCGCCAAAAACAACACTCAATGAAAGTTCCTTGTAGACTTTACATCAGTAAACATTTCTCCTGCAGACAGGTGTAACATAGAGAATAAACTCTGACACAATAAACATGACAGACTGAAGAGGACAGCTACAGCCTGAAGGAGTCCTGCTCGTTGGCGGAGGACGATGTCTCCTTATTATTATTATTATTGATATTATTATTGTTTGTGTGTTTGGATCAGACCATGTTGGATCACTGAATCCTTTCAGGAGAACACAGACTGATCTCAGATCTGGGTCTCGTGACATCAGAGCTTCACCTGCTCTCAGACATCGTGTTCATCACTCAGGTGCGTCCTCCGCTCTGCGTCCAGAAACATCATTTCAGCTGATTGCGACATTCTTTTCTCATTAATGTGTCTTTTATTTTGGCGGACGAACACTCATCCCACCTCCTTCCCACCGGAGAGGCTGGCTCTCCCGACGCCAGCGGCCGTGAAAAACAGCACATTTTTCATTAACAGGATTACCGTCCAACAATATAAATACAGACGAGTGTGTGTGTGTGTGTGTGTGTGTGTGTGTGTGTGTGTGTGTGTGTGTTGTGTTGCCTCGGCTGCCAGTGAATTTAATCACTAACCATTCCCTTTTATTTCTCTTCCACCGCCAAGACGTGAAAGCCAATCAGCCTCCTCCAATATGTGCAACGTCTCGCTGCCAGAACTGATTGAGAGTCTCAACAAGCGGAGGCTCAGCGGAGGAATGTTCTGGCAGCCGGCGGGCCGAGGGCGTTCGTTTTGTTTCCTGCTTTAACTAATTCAGCATCTTTTCCTACAAAAGGACCTGAAACATTGGACCAATGAGACAAACAGCAGAAAATGAAATATATATCATCTCCTCAGCTGATTCTACCAAAGAGAGTTCAACTGAGAGATGAATAAAGTGTTTTATTGTTCTTGTAGATCTTAGATCTTATAATAATAATTATTATTATAATAATAACTTTATTTATATGGCACCTTTAAAAACAGAGTTTATAAAGTGCTTTGAAAGACAAAGCAGCAAAAGTAAGACAATAAAACAACGTAAAGCTCAACAATGAGACAAACTGAGGTAAGAGTTGATCCACGTAAAATAAAACAATATTTAACACGGTAAAACCAATCGATACAATAAAATAAATAAAAAAATAAATAAAATAAATAAAATAAATAAAATAAATAAATGTAAAAGAATATAGTAAAATAATAATGAACCAATATTAAAATAAAGCGACGACATCACATTAAAGCCAGTCTGTAAAAATAGCTTATTTAAAAAAGATCTTCCAGGAAGATGGTCTATAAAACACACAAACAATATGATCTTTGTTGAATTTGATTATTGTATCATATTATATGTCTGAGTCGTTTCATTTGACTTTCTGCAGCTCCACAAAGACGGTTCACACTTCTGTCCCTTCATTGTTCAGACCCGACAGGAGTCGTTGGCTTTTCACCTCAAAGTATAAAGAAAATATTTCTCAACCTTGACTAACTCTGTTTACCCAGAATATTAGTTAATTAGTAATTAATTAAAGTTATTGAAATTATAGAAGCACGTTGCCTTCACTAATGAAAAATACATTATATTCATTTTGCTTTTGATCAAAGCAAATTTAATCTGTTTTAAAATGTTAGCGTGTCGGCGTCGAGCTGCAGACTGAAACGCTTTACAGACTAATTCATAATCACAAGGTCTTCATCTCTTCATAAAGGGAAACACACAGACATCTTTTTCATTCCAACCTTGTCTCCTGAAAGTGTATTCCCAAACAACTTAACTGAATACTCAGTTAAGTTTTGAGTGAAACGTATTTTCTCCTCATTTACAGTCAAGTTATAAACATGTTTTAAGTTGAAAGAGAACAAAATGAAACGCAGAAGAAATACTTTTTCAGTTTAATAAAACATCATGGTTTATTTTAAAATAGGTAAGTTTGTTATGTTATTTAAGTTACATATGTAAATTAAGAGAAATCAACTTGGTTTCACATGGGACATGAACAGGAGGAAATAAAGACTTTGTTGGGGACTACTTTCAGCGGCGGATTAATCCACATTGGTGCTCGTGAGAGTGTCTGTATGTGTGTGTTGATGGTGATGAAGGAACAACAGTGAGGCTCACTGATGAGCTTTTAATGGATGTTTATGGAAAAGAGAAAGAAGATACTTTCACTCAAACAGTCTAAAGTCGTGTTAGCGCCCCCTAGAGGCGGACGTCTTCACTACTGCTGCTTTAGTCAAGAGTTTCTAGTCGTGGAGCTGAAACTGAAAACTGTGTCCTGACAGTGGGTCTAGAGGGGAAGGTCAAGAGGTCCCATAAACCATTAAAATTCAGCCTCTGGGGATCATGAATTTATACAACACATGTCATCAAAATGCAGCCGGTCGTCGTGGAGATGTCTCACTCTGGACCGACACGTCGGACCGGCAGAAGGAGTCTCTCCACCGTGCCGGTCCTGCTGCCGGCGGGATAAAAACATGAACGTGTGACAGGAAGTGAGAGGAATTATTGGGCAGTGTGAAATCCAGAAGGACTGCTAAACTGAGTCCTGATCTGAAGGGCAAACTGTAATTAAAACATGAAACGTGGCGCTCTAATTTGTTGAGCGAATGCCTCTGAGGGCAGATTATGAGGAGTTTCAAACCACACACACACACACACACACACACACACACACACACACACACACACACACACACACACACACACACACACACAAACAGAAGCTCTTCGTTCTCTGGTGACCAAGAAAATGTGCTTCTGTAAAAACTCTCTTAAATACTGAACAAATGCTAAATAGAGCAGCTGGATGTGTTTGAGGCAGAAATGATTCAGAGCATTTCATTCTTCTGCTGCTGATGGAGCTTCACATCCTCTGTGTTCTGCTCGTCTCCTAACCAAAGACCTCAGACCTTCTACTCCACTGAGAAGGTTTTATTACAGAGGAGAAAACGATGAATCTCTGATAACGGAGGCAACAATTGAGCCAGATGTTGTGGAAGTAACAAAAACTGTCAAGAAACAATCAAATTATTAGTTTTATTTGACTGACGGATTCATTTTGTGCTTAAATCTGCCGGTTATTTGACCTCACTGCTTTGATTTCAGTTTGGATGGATGTGCTGTCTTCTGGTCACATATATCTTTATATTTTATTTTCTGGTATTTCTGCCTCTATCAGATGCAGCAGTGACAGAAGAGTGACAGCGACGATAAAGATTCCCAGCTGGATTTGAACTGGGCGGCCATGAACCACCTGTTGCTATGTTTTCTTCAGGACTAGTATTATTATTGTTATTTTAATAAAAAGATTGAATCTGTCTCAGCGTCTCATAACAGTCACTGTGTTTGTATTGTCTCATCTCTTCCCTGTTTTTCTTGAGTTTTGAGTGAAACAGCGCCCCCTCTGGTCCTGGTAAATATCTGTGACTTCTATGGTGAAAGAAGGTACTGCATTCCTACTGGTGATAACAATCCAGTCTATGATTTACACAGCAGACATTTTGACTTATCAAAGCAGGAAAAGCACATATTGATTATTAAAGGGGCAATGTGTAATATCTGGACAAAGAAATAGAGGGCAGAGGCGTTTTCTACCAATCTTGATTTAATCCACTATTCAAAGCATCAAACCATTCATATTCATTCATATTTGCCTATGATTATGTCTTCATGTAGCATGAAGGCATACCCTACGCTCAATGAGCAATGGGTGTGAGATCGAACTAAGAAGTTTAGTTGTTTAAAACTAACTAAGTAGTTTTGTTGTCTTAACCTAACTAAGTAGTTTAGTTGTCTAACCTAACTAAGTAGTTTAGTTGTCTTAACCTAACTAAGTAGTTTAGTTGTCTTAACCTAACTAAGTAGTTTAGTTGTCTTAACCTAACTAAGTAGTTTAGTTGTCTTAACCTAACTAAGTAACTAAGTAGTTTAGTTGTCTTTAAACCTAACTAAGTAGTTTAGTTGTCTCTAAACCTAACTAAGTAGTTTAGTTGTCTAAACCTAACTAAGTAGTTTAGTTATCTTAACCTAACTAAGTAGTTTTGTTGTCTTACCCTAACTAAGTAGTTTAGTTGTCTAAACCTAACTAAGTAGTTTAGTTGTCTAAACTAAGTAGTTTAGTTGTCTTAACCTAACTAAGTAGTTTAGTTGTCTTAACCTAACCTAACTAAGTAGTTTAGTTGTCTTAACCTAACTAAGTAGTTTAGTTGTCTTAACCTAACTAAGTAGTTTAGTTGTCTTTACCTAACTAAGTAGTTTAGTTGTCTTTACCTAACTAAGTAGTTTAGTTGTCTTAACCTAACTAAGTAGTTTAGTTGTCTTTAAGTAGTTTAGTTGTCTAACTAACTAAGTAGTTTAGTTGTCTTTAACCTAACTAAGTAGTTTAGTTGTCTAAGTAAGTTGTCTTAACCTAACTAAGTAGTTTAACTAAGTAGTTTAGTTGTCTTAAGTAGTTTAGTTGTCTTAACCTAACTAAGTAGTTTAGTTGTCTTTACCTAACTAAGTAGTCTCCTCTGTGTCACCTGACTCTGACTCACCTGTTTCCTCTCTTTCTCTTCCAGGTCGTCAGTGTTTCCTGATCTGCTCCTTGTGGTTTTGTTTCTGTTTCCAACATGAGTTCCTCGACTTGTTGAAGCAGCTGGATGTGATGGATGATAAAGACCAGAGAGAAGGTGGATGTATTGTTCTCTTGATGAAGCTCCTCAGAGCCGAGCAGCAGTAGATGAGTGTTTTTAAGAGCTTTGTCCTCCAACGCTGAATAATTCCTCTCAGTTTGCAGCCTTTCTTCATTCTGACAGCGTCTTTGAACTCCTCTTTCTCCAGGTTGCATCAGCAAGATGTGAAGCAGATAAATGAATAAGTTTGGTTTGGATTGTCAAAAAGTGTCGCAGCCTTCATCTGATGGATACTGAGTGTGTGTGTGTGTGTGTGTGTGTGTGTGTGTGTGTGTGTGTGTGTGTGTGTGTGTGTGTGTGTGTGTGTGTGTGTGTGTGTGTGTGTGTGTGTGTGTGTGTGTGTCAGATGATACTGATTTTAACTTTCCAAGTATTTTGCTCCTCTAAAAATTCATCCTTAAAAACATGAAGCCAGAATTCCTTCAGCTTTATAAACCAAATATGTAGTATTTCAGATTAAATACATAATAACCAGATTTAAGTTCATTCATTTTCCACATTTTCAATGTTGCTGCCAAGATTAATAATCATATCAGCATCATTTGCATTTCATTATTAAATCTGTATCAATTACTGCTCTTGATTTTGGCGGTAAAGTTTAAATTCAGGTTTTTAGCTTGAGTTTAGTATAAAAATCAATGTAAAACAACTTAAATGAATACTTCAGCCCGAAATGATCATTTTAATATTTCAGTTACTCACTTTGTGTTACGTGGAATTCTTGAAAATATGAGATGAACTGAAGTAAATCATTTAAAAACAGCAAAACTAAATGAAGACATCCGTTTACAAAGTCTCACAGAACTCGTACAGATTAATCAGAGTCTCATAAATCCAGCTGATGTTCTTTACTTCACAAACACATGAATCTACTACATGAACTACGATTTAAATCACTTTTCAGATAAAAACTAACAATGAAAATGTAGTTTATCCTGCTGTCAGTGTGTCACTAGAGTTTATTATATATTATATAATTATGCATATTATCATTTTATCATCTTCCGCCATGAAATAAGGTGCAGATGTTCATGTTCCCCAGAGGATGAATCCCTCTGACTCTGTTGATCCTCTCACTTTTCCTCATGACACCATGAGGTTTTATTTTTATCAAAATATCTCAACAACTTCTGAATAGATTGTTGTGATATTTGTGGCAGTCATTCATGTTCCCCAGAGGATGACATCTGAAATTATTAAATCACTGTTTCCTCAAGCGAAGCAATAAAGTCTCACCAATTACCTTTTACCTTTTGTTTATGAACACATATCCCATTGTTAGCGTGTTAGCAAGTTAGCATGTTAGCATCCCGATGTCAACATATTTGTTGCACTATGAATTTGCACTAATTCTTTCTTTTTTTTTGGTTAAGCTTTAATGCAGAAAAGTAGAATTCTGTAGAAGATACAACAACAACTAACTTCAAAACATGCACAGATACTTCAGTTATTAAGGATAGATTTATGTGCAGTGGTGAACACGTGTAAAGACACTTTTAGAGCTTTTAATTACAGATGTTAGAGATGATATGGATTCTTATTAAGGACATATTAGTTCATATCATTAGCTCAACTTGTTCAAAGCAAAGTCACTTTATGAAAAGCTTTCTGTTTGTCAGCTGAATGACACAGAAACAGACGCACAACGTTTCCACTGAGTCTCTGGTTCCTCAGCAGAGATGTTTTATTCATGCCGTCGCTGTCGCCTTGACGGCGCTCTGACAGGACGGAGCGGGGGATTGCTGGACGTCTCATTTCCCGACTGGTCCTGATAAGGTTTAGTAGAACGGTTTAAACAGTAGTGGCAGGTGTCGGCCTCCAGGCCTCACTTTACATCACTCTGCTGTTAATTCTCCCGTTATCTCCCTCCTCCTCCTCCTCCTCCTCCTCCTCCTCCTCCTCCTCGCTCCGTCTCTATTTCACTCTCACTTCCTCTCTGTCTCGTCCGTCTTTCATTTGGAGTGTCTCTCTCTCTTTGTCCCGCTGATTGTTGTGTCCTGAGGCCATGTTGTTGTGCTGGCAGTTGTCATCATTCAGCAGAATGTTTTTTTAATTCTCAGCTGTTTTATTTATTTTCTTGGTGGTGCCACAATATTCCTCCCATGCTTAAAGGATTAGATTATTTTGGTGTGACATCCTCGGCTCTTTCTTCCTTTTCACAAAACGCTCTCCGGAGGAGGAGGAGCAGTAAATCTGTGTTTTTTAGTCAACACTTGTTCTGTGTTTCTGTTCAGAGGCTCTTTGAAAATGTTGGTGTCAATATTGACACCGACAAGAAGGGGAATCTTAAATCTGGAGGTGGATCAAGAAATGAAATATGTTCCTGTAGAGAGGAGACGCTGCTGCTGATCGCCAAATCAAGCCTTCAGTCTGCAGATTAATTTCCAGCCTCCCAGCAGTCATTGGCCTCGGTTCTGTTAGCATCACTGTACAGACACTCACATCACTAATCCATCACTGTCAGACTAACAGGTTGCTTTGTTTGGACTATTTATCGTGCCATCGCAAGGAGAGTTCCTAAAAAACATCGAACATCTTGACTTCAGTGGTCAGGCCCAAAACTTTCATTACTGCTGTATGACATGCAGACATTTAGTGTGTAACATGCTCTAATGTAGTATGTGTGGTTTAGCATGTTAGCTTTCTAGCACAAACTGTGGAATGGTAACAGGCTGATATTCAGCATTTTAAAGCAGTGCTCATATCATATCTTTCAGACAGCAATTATAAACAGCAGAGTGGGAGAAAAATATGAAAACCAAGTTACTTTAATTCACTTAATTGCACTAACATGAGCTTTTCTCCAGCATTAATTTAGCTGAATGGAAATCTTCCAACCCGTCTCTACGTCACTCCTCCTCAGTCCATATATGGTCACTTCCTGTTCACTGGTTGCAAAAGATGGAGACGGCGGAAATGCTGAACTCGAGGCCTCAAAACGTCCACAAACCAATAAGGTGACGTAACGACGACTAAGTCCATTTCTTATTTACAGTCTATGAGTAGAAGTAGAGTAGCATACAGTGAAATGGAAATATGTCGACATTGTACTTGACACTGAAGACATCAGTGTCAAGATGATTTTCTGTTGGTCCTACCTGGTTATGACTGTGTATGATTACAGAGTGTATGAATACAGAGTGTATGAATACAGAGTGTGTGTATTTCCCTGAGGATGTACCTGCTGCCATCAGGAAACAATCTGTCGTTATCACTCGGTGGATTAAACAGCCGATCCAGAATCAATTAGCCTCATTTAATCCACATTCTGTGTGTACATAAAGGAGGGTGAACCAAAGAGAAACAAGTCTGTGGTTTCCTCTGATGCTTTGACCCGCTTCATTTGTATCCTCAGAAATATGAATAACACAACGGGGAAGTGAAAATGTTTTCATAGCAGCAAATTGATCAGAGTGACGGCCGGCAGCTGCTGTTTGTGAATCAGGAAACACGGTTTCTCTCTAATGAGTAATAACCACAGGTATCCAAAGGTCGGAGAAACATCCAGCGTGTTTTAACAGCAGAAGATAATAACTGAAGCATCAAGTGTTGGATTGATGCTCTGCAAAAACATGTCAGCCTCTTAATGTAACTCTCATCCACAGAACGAATCAAATCAAACATCCAGTTGTTTAGAATATACGGTGACCTTCAAGAGTCTGTGGAATATAGTTATGAATGTTTATTCATAGAAGAATAATGCAGATAACTCCATCAGTGAGGAAATGACTGAACAACAGATCACAATGAACAGTCCTGCTGACTGACAACATTTCATCCAAGAAATAATAAATAAATCAGAACTGGAACACGTCCTCTTCAGGATGTCCTCTTCAGGATGTCCTACAGAGAACATGTGCTATTGTTGAGCAGTGAGGAACATGTGAGGAACATGTGAGGAACATGTGAGGAACATGTGAGGAACATGTGAGGAACATGTGAGGATCCTCCTGAGATCCTCCTGAGATCTTGTGGTGGATCACATCGGTCTGCTGGTTCCCGGTGGAGGTTCCTCCTGCATGGAGATGATGTTAAGACCTTGCTGGAGGCGGACATGTTCTGCAGCGCGATGTGTTTAAGGACGTAAACATCCAGAGGCAAAAGTGCTTTGCATGAAGCGGCAGCAGGAGAGAGCGAGTCAGGAGGTCAGGAGATGATGGTTTTAAACATCCATCCGTCCATAGAAGGTGTGAGGAGGCCTGAGGGGGGGCGGGAAAACGCTCCACACGCTGAATATTTAATCTCCAAGTTTAGTTAAATTACTGGAGCAGAAAAACACAAACGTATTGACGTTTTCTGGATCCTCTTATTGATCTGCAGATGAAGTGTTTCACACCTCCAGCCTGCAGGGGGTCCAGCTTCAGATCACATGTTACATCTGCAAACATCTGGGTTTAAAGATGAACGTCACACCAACGGTTTGTGTTTGTTTTGATCTAAGGATTTAACATTAATGTGGATTAAACTGAAAACATTCATTTATATTCAGTTTCAGTCCAAAGTTCTGTTTTTAGACATGTCAGCGGGAGAAGAATTATCAACATTTAACTGAACAAAAGCTTCAAGTAACAACAACCAGGTCAACATCTGTAGTCTGTAATCCATGAGGAAAGAACCCGACACGTTAAGAGTGTGTGTGTGTGTGTGTGTGTGTGTGTGTGTGTGTGTGTGTGTGTGTGTGTGTGTGTGTGTGTGTGTGTGTGTGTGTGTGTGTGTGTGTGTGTGTCTGTGTCTGTGTGTGTGTGTGTGTGTGTGTGTGTGTGTGTGTGTGTGTGTGTGTGTGTGTGTGTGTGTGTGTGTGTGTGTGTGTGTGTGTGTGTGTGTGTGTGACTCAATCTGATCTTGAGGAGAAGTAAAAACACTTTGATTGTCAATAATCAATAATCTGATCGCTGTGTAACGTCTTTGTTCTTAATGGGGGGGAGGGGTCACAGTTTCCACTGTTGCCATGGAAACACTAATGTTCACATATTCATGTTGATACCAGTTATGGAGCTGATAAATATTTCTTACTTGCAGAATATCTTCAAACGGTTCCTCATAGAGACTCTGTATCATTAAGTCATATGAATATGAATATACTGTATATTCATGTTTAATCTGGTAAAGATGACCTGATGAAGTGTCTTCTCTTTACCGTCGGTTTCAGAAGCTTCAGACAGATGTTCATGTTTTCTAACAGTTTGATACTGACAGAGATTTGAATAGTATTTTTTCAAAACAAATCTGATCACAAAGATATTTCTGTTTCACCCAGAAAATGTTTGTAAGTTTGAAATATACATAAATATTAAAAATAATCTTGTATTGAGAAGTTTTCAGGGTGTGAAGCAAAATGAAATCAGTTTTTCCTGCTTTAATACGTATTAGTGGTCTTGGTGCTGTTTTCTTTATCGAGGTTATTTTGAAATGTAAATATGTGTAAACTGGATAAATAGATTTCTCTGCTGATTCTGTCGTCGACTGATGGACGCTGATGAAAACACTGAAGAAGGTTTTATTTTGAAGGGATAAAGGAAGCAGAATTTCAGTGACCTGAACATGAAGCTCACCAGTAAAGACGATGGCCGTTTCTCAATATGTGAACTTCTCTGTACTTGTGTCCTCCTGAACTTGTGAAACGTCATCTAGCGGCCCAAGTACTGTTCCAATACACAAGTTCATCCAGACAAGTACGGTCCAGATACCCGGATGTGTCCTCGCTCCGCCCATTATATCGAGGATGCATCGGAGTAGACTTGTGTGGACTTTGGACAGCCAAGTATCCCAGAATGCATTTCACCAGCAAACAAGAGCCGACAGTAGCGGAGACGGCTCACAACTGTCAGTTATAACTGTCTAAATACTGCTGCTGTTGTGTAACGGAATTTAGTTTTAACATTTTTTTAAGCGAGAATGTAGTTGTTAAGACTTAAAATATGCGGTCGATTTATCAAGATAGAGCCTGTTTGAAAAAAGCGCCGACGTTTGTCGGAGATGAGAGGACCAGAGAGGATATATATATATATATATATAGATATATATATATATATATATATATATATATAGATAGATATGAGAGTTCCAGAGAGGAGACCGGGCGGTGGTGCTCATGCAGCCCGCTGACAGCAGCCTGATCTCGGCTAGGCCTCTCCAGATGTGCCGCTGGCTCCGGTGTCTCTGTGGTTGTGGTTGCAGATGTAACACAAAACATATACATATTAATATTTTAATATTTTCTAAATGAAAATGAAAAAAGGCAGGGTTGTGTTTTATATCATATTTCGTTTTATTGTCAATATATATGACTGAAGATAACCGGAGTAGGCGGGACCGACGAGCTGAGTTGGTGACGTCGTGACGTTGGTGACGTCATCAAGTTCGCTGCTGTTCCAATTGCAAAATGACCGTACTGCGTCCTCCCGTCCTCGGGAGTTTGTACTCCCGAGTCGAACTATCCAAGTATGAACTTGCAAGTTTGCAAGTCCATACTTGACCATACTTGGTATTGAGAAACGGCCACTGTGTCCTATCTCTGGAGAAGCTCTGACCTTTGACCCCGGTCACCTGGCTGAAGCTTCCTGTTGACCTCTGCTGCAGTTTGTTAGTTTGTTTGTTGTCATCATTTGTGTCCAGTGTTGTTATGAACGGCCCCGAGCGTTGATCAAGGTCTGCAGGTCATCAGGGAGCTGAGAGCTGCAAATTCACCCCCCCCCTGCTGGGTCTGCATCAGAGCAGAACTGCATCACCAGCAGCCGGGCTGTTGTTGAGGTCACCATCAGCAGGTTTACTTTGTGCTTACAGCAGATTAACACGACTCATCAGTGAACGTCTGCTGAGCTCTGATCATGTGACCGACGTCACCATGGAGGCGGGTGATGCCTCCCTCTGATTGGCTGAGAGCTACTGTACCTTTCCCTGAACACCTACGTTATGAAAACCATAGAAACAGTATTAGTTGTTGTATTTTCAATTTGCAAATCATTTGAAACATTTTCATAAAGTCTAAAGTCTGAAACTAAGGATTTAAATTGTTAGAAGAAGAAAAAGAAGAAGAAGAAGAAGAAGAAGGAAAAGAAGAAGAAAATGAAGGAGAAGAAGGAGAAGAAGAACAAGAAGAAGAAGAAGAAGAAGAAGAAGAAGAAGAAGAAGAAGAAGAAGAAGAAGAAGAAAAAGAAGAAGAAAATGAAGGAGAAGAAGAAGAAGAAGAAGAAGGAGAAGAAGAAGAAGAAGAAGAAGAAGAAGAAGAAGAAGAAGAAGAAGAAGAAGAAGAAGAAGAAGAAGAAGAAGAAGAAGAAGAAAAGGAAGAAGGAAAAGAAGAAGAAGAAAGAAGAAGAAGAAGAAGAAAGAAGAAGAAGAAGAAGAGAAGAAGAAGAAGAAGAAGAAGAAGAAGAAGAAGAAGAAGAAGAAGAAGAAGAAGAAGAAGAAGAAGAAGAAGAAGAAGAAGAAGAAGAAGAAGAAGAAGAAGAAGAAGAAGAAGAAGAAGAAGAAGAAGAAGAAGAAGAAGAAGAAGAAGAAGAAGAAGAAGAAGAAGAAGAAGAAGAGAGAAGAAGAAGAAGAAGAAGAAGAAGAAGAAGAAGAAGAAGAAGAAGAAGAAGAAGAAGAAGAAGAAGAAGAAGAAGGAGAAGAAGAAGAAGAAGAAGAAGAAGAAAGAAGAAGAAGAAGAAGAAGAAGAAGAAGAAGAAGAAGAAGAAGAAGAAGAAGAAGAAGAAGAAGAAGAAGAAGAAGAAGAAGAAGAAGAAGAAGAAGAAGAAGAAGAAGAAGAAGAAGACCTTTATAATGTGCTAACTGAGCCGGTGCTGTCGTCGTCCTGAAGCCGTGCGCTGAGATCAACCTCTCTGTCGTTGGAGAGGCGGAGCTTTATTTAGCAGCTGCACTTTGTTACCCGTCATCAAATCCCCCCCGACCGGGAACCGCTGACGGAGCAGAAACCAGAGGAGACCCAAAGAAGCTCAATCAACAGAAGTGATAATATTTCATATCCCTGTGTGTGTGTGTGTGTGTGTGTGTGTGTGTGTGTGTGTGTGTGTGTGTGTGTGTGTGTGTGTGTGTGTGTGTGTGTGTGTGTGTGTGTGTGTGTGAGTGTGTGTGAAGAACATTATTCAGAACCTTCACGGTGACCTCAGCAGGGTCACCTGGTCCCCGTTGAGGGGGGGTGTCTTTGTAAAACCAGGGCGTCTCCTCCGTCTCCTCCGTCTCCTCCGTCTCTGGGATCTCCATCACCAGCTGCTAGGGCGAAGGGAAATGGGGAGCGTTCCCTTCTTCTGTCCTTTCTAGCAGAGAGTGGGCAAGGAAAGGAAAGGAAGTAATGTGAAGGAGACTCAAGTGAGCAGGACAGAACAGGAGATTAAAGATCGCTGGTCAGGGTGTGGAGAAGGAAACATGTTGAAGAAGAAAAGGTGGCAACAGTGGTTGTAGTGAAGGAGGTAGGGAAGGAAAGGAGTAGGTGGTAGTTGTTAAAAAAGGGGGTAGGAAGGAAAGGAAAGGAAAGGAAAAGACAAAGCATAGAAAGCACGAAGGAAGAGAAGTAAAAGTGGAGGAGAATAGGAAGTGAGGAACCAAGGGAGAAAAATAGGAGGCAGGAAGGCAAGGATGGAGGATAGGAAGTAAGAAAAGATGTAGAAAAGGAGGCAGTGATGGAAATGAGGAAACAGGAAAACAAGGACAAGGTTCTTATCAAGGACTTAGCTGCCTCCTTCCTGCCTCCTTCTCTGCCTCCTTCCCTGCCTCCTTCCCTGCCTCCTTCTCTGCCTCCTTCCCTGCCTCCTTCTCTGCCTCCTTCCCTGCCTCCTTTCCCTTCCTCCTTTTCTGCCTCCTTCTCTGCCTCCTTCTCTGCCTCCTTCCTGCCTCCTTCCCTTCCTCCTTCTCTCACCCTGTCCACTCTGTCTCCTCCTTCCCTCCCGAGGCGTCCTGGACTCTTTAGACGTGTCAGAGTCAGGATGTGAAACCAGGATCTGGATCTTGGTTCTCAGACTGTGAGCGATCAGCAGGTGACTCGGCTCAGAGCAACCCGTTTCATTTCCATTTTACAGTCTGAGGGGTTTAACCGACACTCTCTCACTAAAAGAAGCTTAAATTCAGGATTGGCACCCGGCCGTAAAATGAACACGAAGCCAAACGCACAGCTGACTGGAGAACAGCAGGAAGTGACAGTGATACAATAACCGAGTGTTAAAGCGTCATCTGTTAAAGCCTGTGTTAGATTTGAGTTTATTTAGGTTTCATAAAGCATTGTGATCTGGAGGACAAGGACAAAAAACAGATCTAAGTAACAAACGTACTTATTGTAGGCTCAATCACAGCCCTTACTTTTTAGTTTTGTTGATTAAATAAACTTAAAAACTAAGTAAACCGACATTAGAGGTTTATTTAATAAGAGTGTGGTTTCAGTTAGTAGCTTGATTAAACAGCGTCCATTTCAAATGAGTCTTGGTGAGAACGCTCATCTGGTGAAGAAAGTGGAGCATTTAGCATCTTTCGAGACAGATGTCCCTCAGGAGGTGGTGGAGACCCAACCTGGAGCTAAAAGGAGAGAATACTGGACTTTAGACTCATCAGGTGACACAAACACAACCCAATAGGATGATCATGATGCTCTTATGTGTCAGACAGACTCCATCACGATAAAGAGCAGAAACACTCGCTGTAGTTCTCGTTAGCGACAGATCGTCCTATTTGATGCTTAACATGGCGGCTTTAACGTTGAGTGTTGACAAGCTCATCCATAGAAAGTACGAGGTCAAGCATTCCTCTTGTTGGTGCTCATGGTGGCATCAGAATAATGAGAATGAAGCCCAAACAGATGATCAAAAGCAAAGACGCGTTTTTAGTCCATCAAACAACGGAGGTTAGCCACAAAAAAATCACTTCCATATCCTGAAGCCAACTTACACGAGGAATCTGATAACTTCCATCTTAACACATTAGATCATTTTCACCTCTTGTCCTCCGACATCTTTTAATCTGTTGAAATGTGCTTTATTTTTTTCATATTGATGGAACATCTTCATGCTAAGCTAGGCTAATCATGTCCTGGACAGAGAGATGAAACAGATTTCTCCTGACTCTCCTTCTTAAACCGTCCTTCGTACCTGTGTCGTTAAAGTGACAGCGAGCAGATTTTGTCGCCGCCCACATCCGTTCATCTTTCCCCTCATCAGCGTCGGCTCATTACAGAGTTCAGTCGGGGCGTTTTCCCGTCTAATCGGCCTCCTGCAGCTCCTTAAACGCTGTTGTCAGTTCTCCATTCATCCTCCTCCAGCTCTCACCGCAGAGATGTCCCAGAACATCTCCCAGCATGCTCCTCTGTTCTCTGCTCCTCCTATCGCTGGATTGTGTTTTACAAAAAGTACGAGAGGCGAAGGAGTTTTCCTCCGTCTCCGTACATAAGAGCTGCACAAAAGCCGCCATTGTTGAAGTCTAATGGGAATGTTAAGCTGAAGCAGGCAGAGCGTCTTTTATCTTCAGTATTTACGACTCTGTCACAACCAGCGGAGGGAGAAAGCATCTCTGAGGTTTTTATTTGAGTTGATCCGGGCCGGATGCAGCGCCTTTCATCTCGCTCAGTGCTCTTAAGTGAACGGCCCGCTGTTTGTGGAGGACGCCGGAATGAAAGCCAGTGATTACCACGAAATATTTGCAGAGATTTAAAGCGGGGGGGGGGAACAACATAAAAGAAGAAAAGAGAAACAGAGGAGAAAGTTACATTTACCATCTCCTCAAAGTTGTGTGCTGTGTGTTCTCTGCAGGAGCCTCGGCCTCCAGCAGCTTCCTCTCATCAGCAGCAGAATAATCCTCTCTTTGTTCACACAAACACAACCCGGCTCGAAGGAAGACGCCGTTGTCGAACATTACTGCTCTCTGAGCAGACAGAGGAGGCCGGGAGCGCTGCTGTTCCTCTCTGGGTTCTGTCTGATATCCATCCTTCTCCGCCTGCAGCAGGAAGAAGGTTTAATATCTCCGGTTTGTTTTTTTATGACCTGAACACCTCACGGCCCTTTACCTCCATCTTTTCTCACAGCAGCTTAGGTCCGGTCCAGTTCAGCATGGGGGCCGCGAGCGTGTCGCCCAGTTCCTCCAGATAACCTGGAATTACACGTTAAGTTATCCAACCGCGGCGTGAAGGGTGAGAAACCTGTGGGGGGGGTTACTGGATGTCAATGGGGAGCTTTAATGGAGGCCACTGGGGATCAACAGGAAGGAAACCAGGCGGAAGGTCGAAGACTTCCTGAGTCAAGTCAAGCCCTGTGTGTGTGAGGTTAACTCAAGAAGAAGAAGAAGAAGAAGAAGAAGAAGAAGAAGAAGAAGAAGAAGAAGAAGAAGAAGAAGCCCCCCCACCACCACCACCCCGATGCTAATCCTCTGAAAGCTGTTTTCTAGCGAGGATTAGTGCCGGCAAGAACAAGGCTTAGAGCTCTCCGCCGAGTCGAGATGAGAAATCGAATACAGGTGCTTGTCGGGGGGTGAGCCCGATGACTTCTCTGTGTGCAATATCATAGGGGGGGGGGCACTCACTGCACCAGCTGGTTTTATATCCTTCAGGGTGATATTGTTGGAATTCAGGCCAATGCTGACTCATGCAGAATAGAGAGGGAGAAAAAAAAGGATCCTTTAACCCAGAAATCACAAGTTCTCCTCCTCACTCCGTCATGTGACTCTGCTCTCCATCAACACCGGAGGCTTTTCATTTATCTGTGAATTATACAAATATAATGCTGACTCATCAACAGGAACAGTCAGACGTCTCGTCAGAGAATCTGGAACCAAATGATGATGAAAGCGTCTGCTAAATGACTGTAATGTAATGTAATGTAATGTAATGTTTATGATATTCATGAAACGGGTCTTCATTGATTTGATTAGGTCGCTGTTTTCTAACTGTATCGGGCATAAAATCCAGATGTGCATATCCTCAGGTTTATAATAACTGTGTTCTTTTCTGGTTCAGTTTGATGTTCTCTGGTCGGCTGGTGTTTTTCTGTTCTATTGTTGGTCTGATTCCTCGTCGCTGCCAGAGTCTCTCTCTTTTATCTGAAAACAAACTGAGCCAATCAGACAATGAGGCGGGATTAAGAACGTTTATGTCGTCTTCTGGAGACAGAAAACATGTTCAAACTCCAGATGATTTACTGAGATAATGTTTAATGTTGAATGTAAGATAAATATATCAGCGTAATAATCTGAAATGTGTTTGAGGGAAAGTAGAAAGTCTTCAGGATGTAAATAATTAGTAGTATTTGGTGAATGTACTGAGGTTTCCTCTCTTCATGAACAGCTAATGATCCTGTGATGATGTTTGGTTTTAGACCTGATGCAGCAGAACGAACACGCAGCATGTTGTTATATAAATGTATTATATATATTTATTATATATGTCGTTATATCAGAACAAACGTGCTCTCAGCTCGTCCTTGTTCGGGGATTATTTCCTGTCAGGAGCTGCTGTTTACTTCATTTTTTTTGTTCTCCAGGCAGCCAGCTGGTATTCTCTCATGTGTGCATGTGTGCATGTGTGTGTGTGTGTGTGTGTGTGTGTGTGTGTGTGTGTGTGTGTGTGTGTGTGTGTGTGTGTGTGTGTGCGTGTGTGTGTGTGTGCATGTGTGGGCGTGCACGTGGCGTCCCCCGGGCCGCGCTCACCTGCTCGACACGGGAGACGCATCGCCTCCGTCGCCGAGGCCGCAAGACGGATGGGGAGGAGAAACAGCAGCATCGGCGCTCCTGGAGGTGACCCAGCTCAGCTCGGCGGTCGACGGTTCAAGGTGCCTTTGAGCAAGGCAGCGAACCCACAGGCTGTTCCGCTGAAGACTGTGGCCCACTTCCACACCTGAAACTGCATTACATAACGAGGGACAGTGTGATATTTAGTACGAGGGAAATGAGTCATTACATGCTGCCACTTCTCAGCACTTATATTAAAATGTTTTTCACAGGTTTTATGAGTCACTGTTTGGTTTTTCTGAGGTATCTGTGGAGAAGTTGGAGCAGTTTCTGTTGAGTGTTGCATGATGGGACAAAAATGTCCATCAACACAGCACTCAAAAATCCACTTCTTTCATCCTCAACTGTGGACGGCCTCCTCATAACACGGAGAGAGTTTTGTTCACCTGGGCCTCAAGCCGGTTTAAGGTTTGAATAAATACAAGTAAGGCAAATAAATCTGATCTTCTGTTTCAGTCAGAACTACAGAATGTATGATGTAACTGAATGAATAACACCCACAGCTGGCTTACCTCCGTCTAGACACCAACGGGCTGCAAGGAGACGAGGAACTCACCTCATTCTATCTAAAAACAAAAAGAGCTTTGATGAATGCAGCTTCAGTTTACCTAAAGTAAACTCAGTAAGCTGTGAGGTTCTCAACAGTTCAATGTTTCTCATCCATCGGTTCCTAAGATTTTTTATCAAAAGTTACTGCTCATTTTTCATGCATTTTCCTGCAACACTTCACTATTTAAATAATAAGTTATTTTAACCCAAACCACCATTATTGTCCTGCGGAAACACTGTATGCATGTAAAGAGCGGAGCTTTGCAGCCAGGTGAGGCTGATGCAAGTCTGCAGGTGTGAGGAGAAATCTGCACCATCATCAGTTTTCTATCCTGCAGGAACTCTTCAACTAAACTACTTAGTTAGGTTAAGACAACTAAACTACTTAGTTAGGTTAAGACAACTAAACTACTTAGTTAGGTTAAGACAACTAAACTACTTAGTTAGGTTTAGACAACTAAAATGAATGAAGTCAAAATAACTACAGAAGTTGCAGTCCTTAATTAAGTAAGTTACAAAACAGATAAATCAACATTGACTTCTCGTTCCACATGAGGAACATTCGTGTTTCTTTTGCTGCAGCTGGTTCCTTCAGACTGATGCCACTGATATGTTAACCATGTGACCATTTGTCGGATTTTCCATCATTGTTTTGATTCTCCTCAAAATGATTCAATCAACACTGATTCTGCTTGTGTACAATATTTTCATATCTGCTCTGTTATATTCCAACTAATTTATACAAAAATGATCTATTCTGTTCAACCATCCAACGGGCAAGAAACAACATTCAGTGTGACCTTTTTATTCACACTTTAATATGTTCTTTAATTTAAAGTCTTCTGCTGGGAATATAAATCTGAAGGAAAATAAAGTAAATCTAAACAGAATATCAGCACTTTAACGTCAACGTTAGAGATATATATATATATATATATATATATATATATATATATATATATATGTGATGTGTCTGGATCCTGATCACTGATATAAACCCACAGGTCAGTGTCTTTATGAAGTTTAGTTTAACTAAATCTGAAATGAACGTATTGTGTTTCCTGCTGTTCTGAGGTTGCAGACGCCCCCCCCTTCAGTTTTCTGCTGCGAAGCCAAAAGGCCACAACCCATCAGCTCCTCGTCAATACCTGATAACCTTTCTTCTTCATCCGCACACGTAAACAACACGCCGATCGATAGCACCCTGTTCGATGAAAGGAAAAGTGCACCAACACATAACGGCCTCACGCTGTTTCTTAACTTTGCAATTAGCTGAGGCCTGGTGGCCCCGCCCCCGCTGTGACCTGCCAATCACATCCCCCCCCACAGTCCCTGCCCCCGCAGACAGCCAGCAGCCTCGTCCAGCCTTCGACGAGCTCGCCGCTCACTACTGAGCGCTGGCCGGCGCTGCTCGTTAGCGTCCTTATTAACGAGCAGCAGGGCGTCTAATTAAACGGCTCGGTGGCTGTTTGTTAAGTGGCTCCTCTTTACTTTCACCTGATCGGGGATTGTTTGCTGCACACCTCAACAAACACTCTAAACTCCACCCAGCCTCGCTGCTCCGAGGAGCCCGCGGGCGTCGTGACCTGCTGTGTGCTTCTGTTTGCTTCTGTTTGCTTCTGTTTGTTCAGCATGTCGACGTGGACGACAGCTGAAAGCGTCTGTGCTGATCCGTCACCAGCCGAGCTGAGCATCAAATCCAGAATCACTTGTCTTTGTATCGTAGCGAGGAAACAACGAGGTGGACAGATGAGCTAAAAGCTGCAGATATCTTTAACGCTTTTAATAGAAAACACAACAAACAGACGGTAAAGAACGAGATATTTTGACAAACAAAGGGACAAATATTCAGGAGTTTTGTTCCGTTCACGTAACCTGACTCCGTTTTCTAGCTATTTTTTCAGATCCGCATGAAAGTAAAAGTAATTATACTGAATAAATGGACACCCAGAACATGGTATAAAGAGCACCAATGTCCGTGACAAAGTCTTCTTCGGGAGGAGGTGGAGGTGGATGTATCTAACAAACACAGGATGATCACCCAGGAGGCCGTTGTTCAAGTCCCGTGTGAAACCAAAAACTCAAGTCAACTTATTTTGTACGTAACGTTCCAAACATACTTATTTTAACCCAAACTACCACTACAACGACAACGAGTTGAGACGGAGCTGAAGTTAAAATTATTCTCCCAAATTAGAAATGTGCTTTAGAGAAGGTTGAGATCATTCAAATCGAAAGGGTTCACCCTCCTGGGAGCAGGAATGTTCAGGGAATTGGACGTAAACCTTCAATGTAGCTCATGAGTCGTGTGCACAAGAACACGTTGCTCAACATGTGACATTACAATCAAAATCAGGGTCTCGTTCATCCTCTGGGGACCATGAATATCCATCACATTTATCACTGAAATCTAACAGGTAGTTTTTGAAATAACACTTCATTTAAAAAAGTGTTTAAAGGAAAATGTGTGAGAGGAAAGGTCAGAGGTCACTATGATGATTAAGATGTATCCTGTAGGGACCCTGAACATCGATAGAAAGATGCAATCAAAGTGATTGAGTGTCTTTTTTATCCTCGACTCTAGTGAGTTAAAGAAGAAGAAGAGTTATAAACACAGAGGGTTTTATTTACTTGGCTGATAAAGTGGAACATTTCTTGAGAAGTGATTTTCCTGAATCATTTTTTCTATTCTGTCGAGTAAAAACGTCCGAACAAAGATCCATGTCGGCAACATTTAAGGGAATAAAAGAAGGCAGACGTGCTGCTCAGACGCTGCAGGGATGAATGTTCATCCTTTCTTCCCCGCTTCATTTCCAGAACCTGAAACCTGGAGGCGAGTAGAAGAAGAAGAGAGGAAGAAGAAGAGGAAGAGGAGCGGAGAATGTGTGTGACTGTCAGCCAGCGTTGGTCGTTTCCACAGCACACCGCGGGTCACGGAGCCGTGAATAAGCGAAGCGGGGAAAAGAAAAAAGAAGAGAAGAAACCCATCCCATTTCATCTCTGCGGGAACATGACAGAGGAATAAAAGCAATACTAGAGTTCAATGGGCCCTGCAGAGCTCCTTCCACATGCAATTTGTCACAAGCAGCGAGGTCCGTCGGCTGGAAGGAGCCGGTCCTGGAGCTCCACCGCCGATACTGTATTCATCACCATGCTGCAGCACCTCCACCTGCACCAACATGAGCCTGCTCACAGTCACATACCGGGACCACAGTCATCCTTTACACTGATGTTATCATGAAGGAGGAGCATTGTTTCTCTGTCCTCTGGGGTTAAAAGGTTGAGGTGTGTTGTCTTTAGACTGGAACACAGAAGGACGACCATCACATGCAGATCAGAGGGCGGAGCGTCCGAACCGATCAGTGACTGAGTACGGCTGCAGATTGCTGTGACAATCACAGCTGTCAATCATGACGTCACATCCCCTTTATATTAAACCCCATTAAAAGCAAACCTGCATCAGAAACATGAACATTTACATCAGCGTGATAAGAACAACCTAAACAGGCTGTCATCATCATTAGTAACCAAAACTACCAACAGTAACGTCCATGACTCCTATGTTATTAAAGTAATCATGAAGGGAGGTGGAGGAGTCCAACAAACTCTGGTCTGTCCTCCAGTAGACAGCTGTTCGTTCCCATATGAAACCAGAAGACTCCTTACTGGGACAAAGCAGCAGTAAAGGAGACTCCTCCTAAAGGGAATGCGTCCACATGGAACCTTTTTCTGAGAGTATGCGACCGTCTGGAGACAAAGCAGCTGCACCGAGCGTCTTATGTTCTGAGGCCGCTCCAAACTCTTCAAGTTGAAAATCTGTGAAATGTCCAGAAAAGAGGCTGTGACGTCAGTGTGATACATGGAGGAGAAGCTTGTTCTGGATGTCTGTCAGATTAAACGGTGATACGATCATCTATGCAACGTATGAAGCAGACCTCCTTTGTTTGGTTCTCATGGTGTGAAACACATTTATGGCAGCACAAATATTCAGCACGCACTCAGGAATTCTGGGAGATGGAGTACTACGTCTGTGAGAAGTGATTGTCAGGAGATAAGAATGGAGGTTAAGAGTAGGGAGGATGTCACACACACACACACACACACACATTTTATAAGCGGGCCTCCTTTCTCTTTTCATCGTTAATGGTTGGGGTTTTTGTCCTTTATCGCTCTATAAAACACTTTGTGACATACTTATTTAATTGAAAGTGCTAAAGTCTAAATCATGTTGACTTTTGATGAATCAGGTGGACTAAAAGCAGAGATGGCAGAAACTGAAGGTCTAAAAAATTAGGGGAGCAACAGACACATAAAGAAAGATTACATTACTTTACAGTCATAAATCAGGCTGCAGTGGAGGTGTGAGAGCAGAGAGCAGGTGAGGAGGAGGTCTGGCTCCGCATTTCTCTTTAAACATCAACCTTCTGTGAAACTAATTCTGTTCATGAAAAGGATCCATTATGGGACATTTCTCTATTTGTTATGCTAAAATCATTTATTGTAATTAATCAATCTGCACTCATAAACCCAGAATGAAAGCCCCAATATCAAATGTAAGACAAACATTTACTTGCAATTGAGACAACAATGTATTTTAAAAGCTTTATCATGCATTTTATTATTCAAACCACCAAACATGTATTCACCAATATGAATAGTGAGAGCAGGAAACCATTATCTGCTGTTATCCCGCCCTCCATGTTTTACTCCTCTCTTTGTTTGTGACAACCACACGGTTTTTTATGTCATATCAACTCTGAATGTAAAACTGCTTCATTGTTTGTTCAACTGCTGGAATCCGGAGGAACAACGGTCACAGAGCGTGGATAACCATACGAGCGTGAAGTCTTCACAGTGAAGCTCAGAGAGCAGCCTCCCTCCTCTTTGTCCTCTCCTCATCCTCTCCATGTCCTCCTCCTATCTTTAGCCCAAAGTGCTGATTAACTCCCCGTGAGACTGACGGCTCCAACGCCACCCAGGCCTCCAAATTAAAGACCCGTTTCCTTCTTCCTGTGCAATCAGCGGCTCCTTCCTGCTCCGATGTCGAGCTTCCTCTCAGCACTCCGAGGAAATAAGCGACATTTTTTTTGTGTCGTAGCTTTGTGGAAAAGATGGACACGGGTTCCTAAAGTGTTTTCCAGCTGTGGGGATGTTGTTCATCTCCCTGCAGAACCGAGCAGCTCCATAAGAGGAACCAGCAGCTTGTGTGTCCTTAACTCTTTATGTAGGAAGAGTTATTATTATTATTATTATCATCAGTATTCTACTTTTATTACAGGTGATTAAACATGAACCTGCTCAGAATAAACTTTACAAACACAGGCAAGGGAAAAAATGGATAACAGCAATAAATGTGCTCAAACTGACAATGTTAACATGAAGCATTTAACCGTCTTAATTAAGCAGGTAAACATTCTTACATTGGCTAATTTGCACCAAACCAAGTACCAGTACAGTATTTAGTCATAAACCATAAATGTTGACCTGATGATGAAAAGTCAGACATGAATCAGGGACATGGGTGTCTATAGTCTATATATTATATATATATATATATATATATATATATATATATATATATATATATCTATATGACTCTTCTGGTCAAAGTCCAGTTTGTAGCACTCGGGGGATCCATTAGTAGTAAAGGATATAATATGCAGAGCTTCATGAATACTTTGGTTAATGTAGTTCATGTAGAGACGTCATCACATGATCAATAAAAGATGTTTGATTGAGAAAACATCGACACTACTGAGACAAAGTTAAATCTCAATCCAACAACAACGACGTGGGACTGGCCCTTTAAATCCGCCCCCAAATGATTGACACGTCTGTCAGCCAATAGAAAGCGGCGCTGAGTCTCGCCGTGCTCTCTGACCTCAGCACATTGTTCATCTCACTCTCAGCCTTCACTATGAACTCGGCGGTCGCAGCCGTGTTTGTTCCCTCTATTGTCCTCCGTGACCTTTGACCTCTGACCTCATTACTGCTGCTGTTTGTGATGTTGACCTCCGGGGACCAGAGTCGATGTCGGTGCCGGAGGAGGAACAAAGCCACCGAAATACATTTTTGAGACACACACACACACACACACACACACACACACACACACACACACACACACACACAACACACACACATTAGACACACACACACACACACACACACACACACACACACACACACACACACACACACAC
>NC_072452.1:27191138-27208638 GCF_027596085.1 Anoplopoma fimbria
CAATGACCCAAGTTCTCCCACACAACTTCCCTTCTCCGTTCTCTACACTGGCTCCCTGTAGGAGCATCCAGCTACAGACTCTGGTGCCTACAGGGCAGTGAGAGGAACAGCTCCTTCCTATCTCCAGACCATGAAGCCCTACACCCCCCCACCACTCCTCTCTGCTGCCTCGGGGTGACTGGTTGCCCCGTCGCTCAGAGGTCCCTGCAGCCGATCCACCCGGTCACAGCTTCTTCCTGTCCTGACCCCTCAGTGGAGGAATGAACTCCCCACTGACCTCAGGACAGCAGAGTCACTGCCCATCTTTAACCTCACCTCTTCAAGAAGCACTACCTGATAAAGAAGTACTACTGATAAAGAAGTACTACCTGATAAAGAAGTACTACCTGATAAAGAAGTACTACCTGATAAAGAAGTACTACCTGATAAAGAAGTACTACCTGATAAAGAAGTACTACCCTGATAAAGAAGTACTACTGATAAAGAAGTACTACTGATAAAGAAGTACTACTGATAAAGAAGTACTACCTGATAAAGAAGTACTACCCTGAGTTTGTAGCACTTATCCTATTCGTATTAGTCTGTTGCACTTATTGTTTTCGTAGTAATCTGCCTCTGCACTATACTTTTGCTCTGGTTTATGCTTTGAGATGCTTGTTTAAGAAAGGAGATGCACTTATGACTTCTGGTGACTAGTAGTTCTCTTGAATACCTATGTTGAATACACTTCCTGTAAGTCGCTTTGGATAAAAGCGTCTGCTAAATGACTGTAATGTAATGTAATGTAATGTAATGTACATTAATGTAATGTACTGTAATGAGGAGGAGAGGAGGAGGAGGAGGAGGAGGAGACATGTACACTATCAAGGAGGCTTACCAACATTGAAAATAAATGTTGTAAATTTTGTTGTCTGAACCTAACTAAGTAGTTTAGTTGTCTAAACCTAACTAAGTAGTTTAGTTGTCTAAACCTAACTAAGTAGTTTAGTTGTCTAAACTTAACTAAGTAGTTTAGTTGTCTAAACCTAACTAAGTAGTTTAGTTGTCTAAACCTAACCAAGTATTTTTGTGGAAACAACATAAAGCAAAAACTGAGACGTTGTGTTGATATTTCTCTGATACAGACTTTATACTTTCTTTTGGATTCATCATGAAACTATTTCAAAGGTTTCTTAAATATATTATATTTGGTTTCATTGACATTCCTGTAGATGTTCCAACACTCTCTACTCCCATCAAGACTACACTGTGTTCATGAATTGAATTGGATTCAGAGACACATGAGAGGACAGACGGACGGAGGAGGACGAGGAGGTGTGTGTGTGTGTGTGTGTGTGTGTGTGTGTGTGTGTGTGTGTGTGTGTGTGTGTGTGTGTGTGTGTGTGTGTGTGTGTGTGTGTGTGTGTGTGTGTGTGTCTCCTGACCTCCCGCCTATATTTAAGTGTTGAAAGAGGCAATTTGCCTGCAGTCGGCTTGCGTTCTCCGTCTGAAGTAATCTGCCATTTCAGACCCATTCTCACCTGATTGCTTCGTCAGAGACGGAGCGACACCGAGGTCGCACGCTCAGACAGGAATGTAGATCAACACAAACACAGTTATACACTGTACACCCACAGACTGGAGACAGGGAGAAAACCTTCATGACATTCTTCAACTTGTACTGGAGCTGAAAAAAATCGAGGAGGAGGAGGAGGAGCTTGTCCGGTAGACGACCTTCAGCATCGCTGCGATCTCAAACCTGCAGGTGGATCTTTGAAGGCAGAGGACTGAACCAGTGGGTTTTTTATTTTATTGAATGTTTTTTGTAAATGTTTCTTCAAAGCAGCCAATAAATTATCTTTAATTATTTATTAAAAATTCAATTATTGCAGCTTTGATTGGTAAAATATCAATCGTTTAGTTTTTTATCCCCAAAAGCAATTCTTTTTTTTATAAAAATTAAATTTCTGATGATACAAAATTAACAAAAGCAGCAAATTCTCACATTTGAGACGTTGGAGCTGGATACTTTTTTTTTTTTAATTTAAAAAGAAATGTTTAATGAATATGATTTTTTTTATCAAAATAATTGTGTTAACTGATTTTCTGTAAATCAACTAATACATTCACCTACATTTTTTTGTTTTTCCAGGCAGCACTTCATTAACATCATCGCTGTGTACAATAAATTACTTAATCAATCAATCAATCATAGTCTTAGTTCTCTAATAATCATGTTTACAGTCTTTCTATGAGAAGATGGCATCACAAAAATAAAAGCTTATCTTTTCAGAGATCCTCCTGGTGAAACAACTTGATAGATTTGAATCCGTCTTTTTGTTGTTGTGACTAATTTAAAATTAATTAATCACAAGAATCCCCAAATTATCAGTCATCCAAGGATTAAGAGGACGGACCTCCTGATCTGAGGATTCTGTTCTGCATTATCAGACACAATGGACAACAACAGAGCAGAGAGGATTAATGGGTGAGCTGTAATTAGCTGAGTCCCTCCAAATAAAACACGTAAAAACACAATCCATCCTTTCATTTATTTTCATGCATCACGTCGAAGCCAAATCATGGAGGTGAAAATTAATTGACAACGCACACACTTATTGCTTCATATCCTGTTTTAGTTCACAGGATAATTTGTTCACGTTCAGCTTCATATCCTGAACACTAACAGCTTTGTTTTTGTTATGTATGGATGGACCAAAGCAGCTGATTATTACCATGGAAACAGTCCACAAACAGAAGGCAGAGTGTGTTCACATTAACACCAACGTGTAACAGCAGAGCCTGTTGAGCGCTGACCTCATGGAGAAGACGTTCTGTGGACATGTGACCATCATTTCACCATCAGGTGACTCCAAACCACAACCTTTACTCTGCTGATGAAACTCTCCTGGTTTCAGTCTCTACACCAGATGTTGGACCTGCTTCAGGGACCTTCTCTTCTTCAGACACCAGACCAGGACTGAAGTCCAACACTGATGTTGGGAGATCAAATCTGGCTGCCAGTCGGAGTCAAAGTTCATCCCAAAGGTTCTGAGCGGTTCTGAGGTGCAGTGGTGTACTGGTCACCTGTATGGAGAAAACCAGGCTGTTAAAAAGAATCCATAAAGGTTTTACCGTCCCCCCAAACCTGTGTCTTTAAGATAAGATTATCCTTTATTAATACCACAGCGTGGATTCATAAATGTGCCGTATTGGAGCAGCTGAGTGAACAGTACAACAACAAGAGACATCATGAGAAACAAAAGAGAAATAAGTAAAATATTATGTATTATAATTAGTAAGTTATCACTTTTCTGGCTGTCTCTGTGTCAATCTGGGTTATTTTAAACTAGTTCTCAAGGTGCATTATGGGATATTCAGAGCATCAAACAACTATTAGCTATGTAAAAGACCAGCCGCGTGCCTTTTAGTGCATGTTAGTGCACGTGAGCGTGCCTTTTAGTGCATGTTAGTGCATGTTAGTGCACGTGAGCGTGCCTTTTAGTGCATGTTAGTGCACGTGAGCGTGCCTTTTAGTGCATGTTAGTGCATGTACGTGACTCCACTGGTTGGAAACGTAGCATCCACCCTCCTGTTCCCCGTCTGGTGAACAGTGTTAGCGTTTAGTGTTCAGCTCAGATGTCGCCATGTTGAAGAGGCGCTGAGAGACAATAATAATACTCCCCGTCTATATATCACCTTTAAAGTTTGATGTCACACCAGGTGGCTATGGAGACGAGAGGAAACAGACTCATCTCTCTGGCTTTGTGTTGAGTGAAGGTTCCTCTTTGTCCTCCCTGTGGAGGGAAAGAACAGAACTACGTTTTTAAAAGCTGCTGTGTGGTGGAATGTGGATTCATCAGAAAGTTGCTTTAGCGAACACTAAGCTAACATTAGCTCGCTAACAGCTAACTTGTCCCAACATCATTTCAGTTATCATAATCTGAAAGCAAACTGTTTGATTAAAGTGTGTTAGTTATCTTGTCATATTGAACTATTATCATTATCTTATCAACATGTTTAATCTCATTACCACCAATTAATTAGCTCATCATCCCAAAATATAAAATCACTAATCTCATGATTGAATTTCCTCATAATCTCAACATATCAAATGGTATTTTGTGACGATGATGTTGATTCTGAATATCACATTTTCATCTTTTATTCTCTGCAGAATATTTTTGAAATATCAAACCGTTTTCTGTGATTCTAATTGGATGTATGGTTAGTTTGAGAAAAGAGTAAAACCCTAAAGAATCACCTGTCTGGTGAAGCTAAAGAGAAATTCATGCTCCTCGATAGCTGTAATCAGAGTAACGGTGAATAGACAGAATACTTTCTGAAAGCTCCTTCATGATTATGTGATGTTAAAAATGTATTTGTCACACACAGGTTTGCATGAAGATGAAGATGAGAGATGAGATGAAGAACAATCAGTGGCTGTGGAACAAAGATGCAGTCAGCAGAAGCTAAAGTGGCTCTGGTTTCTTTGAGGTTAGGTTGAGGTTCTGGAGGCTCCGAGGAGAACGAATGTACGCTGAGTCATATCCCTGAAGGTGTGTGTGTGTGTGTGTGTTAAAACATGTCACTTATCAGAACAACAATTCCCGTCTGAGGATAGAAGATTAGCTCTCTGAGGAAACCTTTCTCTACAAACAAACAGTAAACTCTGGACTGTGAGGTTCTGCCGCCGGCGTGCGTTCTACCTGCTGTTACCTCCTGAACTCCAAACAAGTGTCGGAGCGCTCCGACGTGCCGCCCTCCCTCGCCCTCCCTCGCCCTCCCTCGCCCGGATTTCCCCCGGCGAGAGACAGCCGGCCTTATTTGGAGTCTCGGGTCGCCGCTCTGGCCTTTCAGTGGAGAACCCTCAGCGGGTCGGAGCCGGTCCCCGTGGCGGTCTGGACGCCCTCAAAGGAGCCGCCGGTGACCACGGAGCAGCCCGCTCGGACTAATGAGGTCCCTGGGTGCAGGCGGCCAGCGGGAAGACGCAGGCTTCCAGCTCGCTGACTCAATGCCATCCTGCCTTTAATGTGCTGTAAGCTGCTCTTCAACATGATGCAACAGCTGGGCTCTGCAGGAACACAACGCCGAACTACATAGTCACCGAGGAAAAAAGAAAACAACAACCCCGAATAATCAGGGATTCAGTTTGTCTTCAGTTAGAACTCATTGTTAGTCATTTATATCTGATAAAACAAAAGAAAATTAAAACACACAGTCGTTTACAAGACAATATTGAAATATCCACAGACATAAGTGTTCTAGTGAGGACGTTTAGTTGTTTAAAGTGTTCTTTACTGTCTCCTCCGCTGCTTTTAGCTGAAGGAGGACTAGTGTTCTATCTCCTTTCTTAAACAAGTCTAAGAGCATAAACCAGACAAAAGTTTAGTTGTTTAAAGTGTTCTTTACTGACCTATTTTATATCAGAGAACTAAACGTTCAAATCTCATTAGCTTGTTTTAACAACTTTTGTCTGTTCAACACGTTGATTTCTGAACGCAGCATGGCGACAGTTGTTGCTTCCATGCTGGATTTGGGTCCCCGAGGCTGTTTGTTCCGTCTCCTGCTCCCTAACATTTCACATTTCTAAAATAGTCGTACAGCAGCAGGAGGGATCAGCTCAAAGGTCAGCGCCTCACCTTTCCCCCCCCGGCGACAGGAGTGTCAAGGAAACGATGTCGCCACCACTGTGTCATTAAATCCCATGAAAATCACCGGTTGGCAGGGAGGCCGCCGTCCCCGCCTCCCCCTCAGCCACAATTACAGGTCACCCGGGCTCGCCTCCATGCTGCTGTTGTCTGTGGAAATAGCAAGCTGTTGCTTAAGAGCCCAGGAGAGTGACTTTAATTAAGGGCTGCAGTGACCGACTGCTGCTGGCAATCAGCAGACGCCTGCTCTACCTGCTGCCTCTGCCTGTCTGCTGCTCCCTGCTCCACTTCTTCTGCTGCTTCTTCTTCTTCTTCTTCTTCTTCTTCTTCTTCTTCTTCTTCTTCTTCTTCTTCTTCTTCTTCTTCTTCTCTGTCCTCCACTGCTCCTCACATGCAGGTTATTTTAGATCCTTGCTAACAGTTAGCAGCTGCTAAAGCTGCCGAATGTGGAGAGTTAGTTAGTAAAATATTTAATATGTCTTCCTCTAAGTGTCAACAAACTGATGAGATAAGGATTTGTTATGATTAGACAAAACTACTTAGTTAGGTTTAAGACAACTAAACTACTTAGTTAGGTTTAGACAACTAAACTACTTAAGTAAATAAAAACATTCACCCAAAACTATCTGAGCACATATTCTTTGAGCAATAAACTGTAGTGAATTGTTTTTTGTTTGGTTTAGATTATTATATATATCCAGAGTACAGTAAGAGCATTATTCAGATATTCTTCTTCTTTCCTACTTCTGATCTGTGTCTCTTTACTGTCCACACCGGTTCTTTTACTTTCTACTTGCATTACTAATAGTAATGGTCCACACACACACACACACACACACACACACACACACACACACACACACACACACACACACACACACACACACACACACACACACACACTCTCTCTCGTTTTCTCCCCCTCACTCTCCATCTCTATATGTGTGTGTGTGTGTGTGTGTGTGTGTGTGTGTGTGTGTGTGTGTGTGTGTGTGTGTGTGTGTTGGATTGATTGTACCTCGGGTTACATATTCTGTCCACATTTCACTTCTCTGCCGCTCGCCTCTCCTTCACATTCGTCTCTGGAGTGCCGGCCGACCGAGGGCTATTACTGTCTCATTAAAGGGAGGCTGGGGAGACGCCGGCCTGATAAATCAATCAAACTTCCTCTCGCCGTGCCAGAGGGGGGAGATGGATCGAGATGGATTTTGTCCCAGCGAGAGAGTATCCCAGGGTGCACCTCTTCCAAATGGTGTCAGAGGGTGTATTTGCTGAGGCAGCACGCTGACTCCAACAATAGCTGAGCTTCTATTTTCATACATTTAGTGAGATTACATTGGCAGCGAGGGGACAGTCTGTGCTTTCATTATGTCCTCGCTCACACTCATCGTGCACCGTGGACAAAAGAATCCCGGTAATTAGACAGAAATAACTGCCGTCCTCTGACTCTGATTCCTCCTCCAGACATTTAAAGCTCCTCTACTTCTCTGCTGGCTGTCACACTGTTCATGTGAAGAAAAGCGAATCACGTAACGGAGTTCATGGCCGTATAGGAATAATTAAAGCTGTAGCTCATGAGTGTGGACGATGTCAGGGGTCGTTCACTTTCAAATGTTTTCAATTTGATTTGATTTTCTGTATTGATTTACAGAACACACTGAAACCAAAATGTCCTGAGGTGTCAACGAGAGTCGACCATCGTTCTAGAAACTGTTCTTCGTTGTATTCAAGACGCTTTGAGCTTAGTACCAACGTCAGCATGCTAACATGCTCATAACAGTGCTAACGTTCTGATGTTTACTAGGGATAACATCCATCAGGTACACCACCTGAGTTTTGTTAGCGTTCACAAGTTACTACGATGAACTTTAACTTTGTGTTGTTTCTGGCGCCCCCTGTGGACTAAAGTGGTAGTGTTCCTTCACCAGAGTCCCTTTAGAAAACCTCTCATTTTACTGCAGCAGGGTCTGACAGTCTGACCCGCTCAGTCCTGGTTCTGGTTCTCCCGCGCCTCCCTTCCCTCCAGCGGGTCCAGCAACACGGTCTGGGTCTCCAGCAGCGTGGGGTCGGTGTTGACATGAACCTTCATGATCTCATCTGGTTTCTTCAGAATCCGACCCGGTGGCTCCGAAGACGAGCTTTAAGAATAACTTTATAGAAACAGACGATCTTCTCTCTGATGGTCTGGTTTACAGATGGAGGTCTACAGAGGATCAGGACTAAACTGAGACTGGTTCAGGACCAGATAAAAGGTCCTTATATTGACTTTAAGCAAGTTCTTATACGTAAAACCTAATAGAGTGTAGCGGTATTAGTAGTTATCGGGGTACATCCTCTGGGAAACATGATTGTCGGGAAAAATTTAACTGCAGTCCATCAAATATTTTTCGGATATTTTAATCTGGACTGAATTGGTGAACTCGTACATTTTCTGGGCCGATAGTATGATGAAAGGATCAATACCATACATGTCCCTCCATTAACTTAGCTTAGCTTAGCATAGAGACTTAAGGTTTGGGTGGATCAGCTAGCCTCAAAGCTCAGAAATAAACCAATAAAGTTCAGTAATGAAGTTTAGAAGTGTTCCATTTGTTTAATCTGAACATAATCAGTAATCAGTAAAAACAACATCATATTTTCAGTATTTTTAACTTTCGGTGAAGACGTGTCTGTTTCCTGGCTGATGTTTGTTCTTTAAACTCATTATCCTATGTTCTACCTGTCGACTGAAGACGAGTTACATTCACACATCGCTGTTAATAAAGTCAGAGGAGTGTCTGACCTCTGGAGGGAGGCTGTCTGATTAAATTAGACTCCATCCTCAGTGTGCTTGGATGTGTTTACACTGGTCCCGTTATGCAATTATAATTCTATCACCCAGATGTATGGAGAGACTGTGTTTTATTTCTTTATTTTGGGGTTAAACACACGTTTTCTCTCACTGTTCTTCAGGTTGTTTTAGATGATTTTGCTCCTGTGATGTTCAGAAAAACATCAGCTCTCCAAACCGTCATGAACTCCCCGTGGATACGCTCCTGAACCCCCTGAACTCTCTCAACTCTCTGAACTCTTGGCTGCTCGGTTCTCTCCTCCGTTTATGAACTGACATGTCTGTCTGTCTCCATTGTTGTTATTTTACTTTGTCTCCAGACTCCTGCTTTGATGTCCTCAGACTCTCCCACCTGTCCACTCACCTGACTCTCACTCACCTGTTTCTACTTTCCCTCATCAGCTCTTCAGTATAGAAGCAGCACTTCTCCACTCATTCTCTGCAGCTTGTTGATGTGGCTTTGTGTGTTGCTTTCCAGCCGTCTGAACCAAATCTGCCCATTTTAGACACTTAAATAAAAACAGTATCAGTTCAAGTGTTCATTATATTTAGAATATTCTTTGTTATCAGACAGACCTTTGTGACGGGTAGCTGTTTTATCATGGTCTGTTGGCAACACAGTCATTTTACCTCTCAGAATGTGAGAGTTGCTGATCACCACTTCATCCATCTGTTAGTTTGGATGAAAAAGCCTCAAAATATTACAAACTAACAGCAGTGCATTGCTGAGCATCACGCAGAAACCTGATTTCAAGAGAAACGTTTCCTCCACCTCCATCGGCTGCCAATCAGCTTCCTCACATCTCCTGAGCGGATGTGACAGACTGCAGAATGAGGCAGGATGAACCGGTGAAATATGACAACAAGCAACGACAAACATGTCGCTCTTCTGCTGTTGATGAGGTTCCCGTCAGAGGCGATCAGCAGCGACGCCTCTCCTCCGTCTGAGGTTCCTCTCTGACTCACAAACACTTTAACCGCTAGGACTCACATTTAAGACGCCGTCCGTCCACTGGCTGTGTCTCACAGACGTTAGAGCCTCTTCAGGCCAGTTATTCACTTCAACTCAACCTGCTGCTTCATGCTGAGGTGAAGAAAGGTGCAGTTACCTCCTGATCAAATTAAAGACACAAACCACTCACACCCAGGCAGCTGAACGGGGAGATTTAGATACAGCCTGAAGATATTGTTTAATTTTCTGTTCCATGTTTCTGACCTACGAGGCATTTAGTTTTTTTGATTTAGCTGGACAGCAGAGGGATGGGGATGTGCAGAATCTAAAGATTGCTTGTACTCTGGAGTCTTTGTGCTTTCTCGCTTCGCAGGCTTCTATAAATCGTGGCTGTACCTGGACCGTGGTCGTGCATCCTGCTACGGCCCTGCTGACACCGACTGCTACCACCATTATTATTACTAGTCACATTACTATTACTATTACCTGTACCATTAAGCATTTTAGCTTTACTTCCACCCTGAAGCCCTTTTGCTTTCTCGTTCTGCAGGTTTCCATGAATCGTTGTGGTACCTGGACCGTAGTCGTGCCTCCTGCTGTGAGCCGACTGACACCCACTGCTACTTCCATTATTATTATTAGTCACATTACTATCCCTATTTTCATGGCTATAATTCTACTGTAATAATTGCTGCTGTTATTATAAGTAGTCTTATTATATGAATCATTTATGTCATATACATTGAATGTGTTGTATCTGTTATGCTGTTCATTCTGGTCACATGACATCTATTGCATTCTGTCCATCCTGGAGAAGGATCCCTCCTCTGTCGTTCTCCCAGAGGTTTCTTCCTTTTTTCTCCCTGTTAAAGGGGTTTTTAGGGGAGTTTTTCCTGTGAATGTGAGGGAAGGACAGAGGATGTGAGGGAAGGACAGAGGATGTGAGGGTCTAAGGACAGAGGATGTGAGGGTCTAAGGACAGAGGATGTGAGGGTGTAAGGACAGAGGATGTGAGGGTCTAAGGACAGAGGATGTCGCATGTGTACAGATTGTAAAGCCCTCTGAGGCAAATTTGTAATTTGTGATTCTGGGCTATACAAAATAAACTGAATTGAAAAGATGGAGGATTAAAACAACAAGTGAAAGCAGCTGCTTCAGACCTCCAATCAGCAGATATGTGTTCTCAGGTGTGTTCCAGGTGGAACGTTTCAGCAGAATCAGACTGAAGTGGTGACTGAATCTTATTCTGAGATCTGTTTTAACAGCAGCGGACTCATAAATCTGGAGGATGAACTTTATGAATTTAAACTATTTCTGTCTGATGGAAAATGTGAAATAAGAAGTGAGAGCAGACAGAACTCCACCAAGGCCACACAGAACTTTAAATGTGTCTTTTTCATTTTAAAGAGGCTGTTGGAATTTTGTTGGAATTTTTCAATCAGCATCTGTATCTTTATAAAAATGGATGATAATGGATTATTCATCATTCAAGCTAGTTTATGAAGTTTTAAATAACGTAGTTCGGGAACAATGACCACGCCCTGAACACCTAATTGTCTCTGCACAAAGTATTTAAGCATGACGGATCCATCCACCTCCTCCTTGACTCTGTTTCCTCACGACGTGAGAATCGCGAGACAAACACATCAAGAACCCAAGCACCATGGACCAGGAACTCTTCCTAAACCCTTCTGACAACGAGCTGTTCGAAGAACACAAGCTCACCCCCGAAGTCCCGAGGCTCCAACCTTCTCCCACCATCCTTCGTCGCCAGCAACCTCGGCTACGTTCTACCATCCACGTTCCTCGTGGCTCCCGACATTCATCCCCGGACAACTCCGAGGCCGTCGGTCCCTCGCCTTCCATCAGCCCCAGGGGGAGAACTCGACTTCGGCGCGCGAGGGACATCGTCCCTCCCCGAAGCCGCATCGTCCCTCCCCGAACCAGTCTGGTCCGCCCCAGCCCATCTACATCTTTCGACTAAACTCATACCTAAGTCCATTCGAACCCATATGTGACTACATAAGCGCAAGATTAGCCAGCGGAACTTCTCCACAGGACCCGCTTTTCATCACAGAGACAGGCAAAGGGGCCACGAGAACCTGGTTTCACCACCACTTCCGCCAAATCCTCCATAAATCTGGTATACACCCGGAACATTACTCAGGCCACTCATTCTGCATCGGGGCCGCCTCCACCGCCTCAAGCCAAGGAATCCCCGACCACGTCATCAAGATCCTCGGCCGCTGGTCTACCCCGCGTACCTCACCTACATCCATTCCAACCTAAATGACATCAGAAACGCACATCGGCACCTGTCCTCTTGAAGCTGTCTTTTGGGGACTCTGCACCACCTGACAAGAGTCTCCAATCCCCCTGTTCCTGCCAGCCACCGGACACCATCGCTCTCCTCCCACCATCAGTCATCAACCTTCTTTACCCTCCCTGCTTCTCTACCCTACACCCCTCCTTCCCTTACCCTCCATCCCTTACCCTCATCCCTTCATCCCTCGACCCTATCCCTTCATCCCTCGACCCTTATCCCTTCATCCCCTCATCACTCCAACCCCTTCCCTAACCCATCCCTCTGACTCACATTCGTAATAAATCAGTCATAACCTATCTCGTGATAAGTGTGGTCTTTGTTAGTGAAATAACAAATGTTTAGAAGATGCTGTGAGTTTCTGGTCAGAAAACATTTCATAACTTATTGGTCAGTGACCTTTTATTTCCACCAAATCTTACTGTGAAAAAGGTCATTTTAATCCCTCCTCCAAAGTAACATTAAAACTTAAAACACCACCAAAACTAAGTTAATAAATGTTTTTAAGATCTTTGCAGATTTGCAAAACTTTAGCTCCATAACCAGAGAGATTAAAGACTGTTACATATCTTAATAAGTTTCAGACCCTCAACAAGTGTGACTTACACCCAAAGACCTTCCAGTGTCCAGGCTCGGTTTGGGTTGAAATCCTCTGATGGTGAAAATATTATTATTTACTTCACTCTGAACAACCTCATATCTGAGAAGTATAAAGACGACAGAGAACAGTGTCACTGACTGACCGTCTGTCCTCTCAGTCATCCATCAGATATCAGAGACACTAAACGGATCAATCAGTTTGTCCCGAAGCCAAAACACTGATCACTCACCTCCTCATGACGGCTGGGTGGAGCTCAGAGCCCAACTGATCACTTTGCTTCATCATGGTTTGATGCTTTTAATGCTAATGATGCTGAAGGGAAGTTAAGGAGACGTGTTTTCAAGAAAACCACAACCAGCTGAAAATACGAAAGTCTCGTTTCACTTCTGGTAGAAGAAACATCCTCCGCTTGAATAACAGAACAAACTGTAATCTTAGCAAAAGCATTAAAAGCTAAGATGGTTGTATTTTGTTGTTAACCTTGTGTTTCACACTGTTTCACACTGTTTCACACTGTTTCAAACTGTTTCAAACTGTTTCAAACTGTTTCACACTGTTTCACACTGTTTCAAACTGTTTCACACTGTTTCAAACTGTTTCAAACTGTTTCAAACTGTTTCACACTGTTTCAAACTGTTTCAAACTGTTTCAAACTGTTTCACACTGTTTCACACTGTTTCAAACTGTTTCAAACTGTTTCACACTGTTTCAAACTGTTTCACACTGTTTCAAACTGTTTCAAACTGTTTCAAACTGTTTCAAACTGTTTCACACTGTTTCAAACTGTTTCAAACTGTTTCAAATTGTTTCAAACTGTTTCAAATTGTTTCAAACTGTTTCAAACTGTTTCAAATTGTTTCAAACTGTTTCAAACTGTTTCAAACTGTTTCAAACTGTTTCACACTGTTTCAAATTGTTTCACACTGTTTCACACTGTTTCACACTGTTTCACACCTTTTCAAACTGTTTCACACTGTTTCACACCTTTTCAAACTGTTTCAAATTGTTTCAAACTGTTTCAAACTGTTTCACACTGTTTCAAACTGTTTCAAATTGTTTCAAATTGTTTCAAACTGTTTCAAACTGTTTCAAACTGTTTCACACTGTTTCACACTGTTTCAAACTGTTTCAAACTGTTTCAAACTGTTTCAAACTGTTTCAAACTGTTTCAAACTGTTTCACACTGTTTCAAACTGTTTCAAATTGTTTCAAACTGTTTCAAACTGTTTCAAACTGTTTCAAACTGTTTCAAATTGTTTCAAACTGTTTCAAACTGTTTCAAACTGTTTCAAACTGTTTCACACTGTTTCAAATTGTTTCAAATTGTTTCAAACTGTTTCAAACTGTTTCAAATTGTTTCAAACTGTTTCAAATTGTTTCAAATTGTTTCAAACTGTTTCAAACTGTTTCACTGTTTCAAATTGTTTCAAATTTCAAACTGTTTCAAACTGTTTCACACTGTTTCAAACTTCGACCATAATCCAGGAGGAAATACGTTGCACTCAAAACAGGATTGAGAATGCAGTTTAGTTGAATGTAATGCTGTAACAGAGAGGGTTGAATTATGCGTTCTGAAGCTTAGTTTGTAATCGTCGTAGTGAAGACAGGAAGTCTTTAAAATCCACATTTGAGTAAATGTTTTGCAGCCAAATCAAATATTTTACATGATATACTTTATTATACATTTAATATTTGACTTATTTCTTTATGGGACTTAAACAAAGACAATAAATGAATATGAGATGTGAGTTTACAGATAAGTATAATTCCTCCTCTCTATAGTGGAGGTTGGTTTATGTTGTTTTGTCTTCTTGATTCTTCACAGTTCATTTAGTTTGTTCGTCCTCTGGTGTTTCAGAGAATAAACCAACGAACACACATTGATCATAAACATAAACCTTTGTGATATAAAGTATGAACAGAGCTTTAGATCTTGTCACCAGGCTTCAGTATGATGGGATGGTGGATGTAGTTAGTGCATTTTATGGGTATTTTGAAGTATTACATTATGAAAGCGAAAGATAATGCTCTGACATCTCACAGTGACAGATGTCTTTACTGTTTAGACGTTAAAGGTGTCTCTGTGGGTCTCTATCAGAGGGGCGTGGCCAAACATCGTACCTGTAGCCCTCGATATGACGCCCACCTCCTTCACTCTCACTCCACGGCTCAAAGTTTGTTTCAATTAGTGAAACTTGAACTATAAAAATATATTTTCTTCTCTGACAAACATCTTGGAGAGATCAAACTGAACTCCTACACAACATGTAGGAATGTGTGTGTGTGTGTGTGTGTGTGTGTGTGTGTGTGTGTGTGTGTGTGTGTGTGTGTGTGTGTGTGTGTGTGTGTGTGTGGCTGATGAGAAGAGGCTCAGCTCAGCCAGAGAAGCTTTAATTAGCCAGCACGGCTCCTACAGCTCGCCATCACGCCGCCATTGATCCACACACACACACACACACACACACACACACACACACACACACACACACACACACACACACACACACACACACACACACACACTGTGTTAATGACCTCTGACAGCGCGGAGGGCTGCTGGTAGGAACTAAATGCTTTCGGATCACTACAGCTGTGACATTAATACAGCATATGAGTGTGTGTGTATTTACAGCGAGCGGTTAAAACAAAAGGAACGACGCGCTCAAAGGCGGCGTTTCATTCTCCGTCCAATTATTCTGTGAGGAAGCAGAGAGGGAGACAGATTCCTGCTGCAGAGTTGGAGCCGTTAAGCTCCCAGCTTCGCCTCGCTCGCTGCTAATTCAAGAGAACTTGTGCCGTCTCTGGTCCTTCCACAACCCCAATTTGTCTCCTTTTTGTTCTGTACTGTACGCCGGTTAGAATATGCTGATGAAAGGAGGCCTGTTTGTGGGGAACAAGCGTAAAGCAGTGCTTTTATACCCAGAGGGAGCCGGCGTCTTGTTAGTCTGCTTTTCTGCCTGATTTGACACTTTTGCCGGATCAAACGTCTCATCGTGAAACGCAAACCTCCAAACAAAGAAGTTCCCCCATAATCCATCAGTGCAGGTGTGTGCTGCAGAGCTGGATGTTAATCCTTCACACAAGCCTCCCTCTAATTAACCAACACAGCAGAGAATGAAATGTGTTTTCTCTTCTCCTGTGTGTTCAGAGTTCATCTGTCAGAGAAAAGAGGCTTTAAAGGAACAACAGCTACAAATCCTGAAAATAATGACCTCTTACCAAACTACACTGTAGTGTTTTCAATATCTTCAATGATATGATATGTGACACAGTTTGATAGAAAACTCTCTGAAAAAAGGGAAATATGCTCCATTAATGTATTCTAGTTTATGGTCTGTTTGACTCTAAATGGAGCATCATTTACTAAATGAACATCATGCTGTATTGAAGAAGACTTGAAACTAGAGATTGAGACCATAAACTCATGTTTACAATGTTTACTGAGGGAATAAATCAAGAGAGAAGTAGAGTCATTTTCTCATAGACTTCTATACAACCAGAGGAGTCGCCCCCTGGTGGACAGGAGAGAGAATGCAGCTTTAACACAGGAAGCTTTGACTTCACTTTACAGAACTGGGGGTTGACAACTGGTCTTTAACGGTGCTCTCCTGGGTGAAAGTCCTGTGTTTGATAGACTAGAAACTTATTAGTGATCCGTCAAAAACAAATATAATCTTCCATTAATCAGATAATCAGAATAACCAGGTGAGTCCTGGTTTTGTTACCTGAACCTAAGACCCGGCCTTGAATTAGGGTTCAGTAATAAAATCCACATTTCTGCTGACATCGTGCTTAAATGGTGCATATATCTACATCAGTGCAGAGGTAATCCTGTAATAATGCGCTCAGAGGGAGGAACATGTGTTAATGGAGCCCAGCAGCTCCTTCCTGCCCCGGGCCCCGTCAGTGTTAATGTTAAATACATTTTATGGTAAATGAGCCAAACTGGGTAAAATAAGTGGTGCATCAGTTTAAAATGTTCTGGATGGAGTTTCTGTTCATTTTTGTCCAAACCTGTCACTCAGTTTCATGAGCTGCCTGCCTGTCACTGTCCCTGGATGGAACATCTGAAATGAGCCCAATCAGCACGGCCATGTCTGGAAAAAACAATCTGTCCGCCGTGTCCTCGGATTCTGTTGTGCTGATGTGGACAAACCAGCGTGATGCAATGTGAGACGAGGACGGAGCGTCAGGATGCTGAAGCTTCGAAATCTGTCAGATGATAACCGTACGGCAACAAAGAGGGGACATCAAAGACGGGGGGGCAAACGCTCACCTGATGTTTGCCGAGTGGCGTGGAGCCCACAACCCGTCACGGAGAACAGAGGAGGGCAGTCCGCCTGTTAACACTCAGAGAAACAGGCAGAGAAACAGGCAGCAAGGCGTCTAATGGCCTCGCCAAAACTTCTCATTCTATAATTGGCAGGCGGCCGCGGTGAGAGAGAGCTTGACAAATGAGTGTCAGCCATCAGCGATTCTCCCCGAGATGGAGAGAGGGAGGAAAATAATTAAAATAAATAAGGTGCCAAGTGACGGCAGACGAGAGGGAGGAGTGTCAGTCCTCACCTCCTCTGAGGCCTCTCACCACCGAGTGTGTGTGTGTGTGTGTGTGTGTGTGTGTGTGTGTGTGTGTGTGTGTGTGTGTGTGTGTGTGTGTGTGTGTGTGTGTGTGTGTGTGTGTGTGTGTGTGTGTGTGTGTGTGTGTGTGTGTGTGTGTGTGTGTGTGTGTGTGTGTGACTCTCTGATTGGAACAGAGCACTGGTTATCAGCAGGAGTTCACTGACTCCTTTTTGTTTTGGTGTTATTACGATCGGAGAAGAAGTGAGCTGAGATCAGAGACGACTGAAGACGAGTTCCTCTTCACATCCAGAGGAACGTCTTGAGTCCGGGTTGTTTGGATCCAATGCATCTGGATGATATTTATATTGAGTAGATAAAACCATCATTGTTATGAGCAAAAAGTCCTCAAATCCATGAAGATAAAAATAAGATAATCCTTTATTAGTCCCGCAGCGGGGACATTTACAGGATTACAGCAGCAGAGAGGAAACAAACAAGAGACATAGTAAAGAACAAGATCAAAAGAAGTATTATAAATAAGTAAATAAGTAATTACACAGTAAAGGATATTAAATAAGTTTAAAAAATCATGAAGAGTCTGTTC
>NC_072452.1:27213638-27218638 GCF_027596085.1 Anoplopoma fimbria
ATCAGGTGAAAAAAGAAAAGGATGAATTTATGAACACATTGTTTGTATAGACACTCCCTGTCTGGTTTCAACACGGGTCAGAACCAGGAGACATCCTCTGGTTCTTAAAGTGAAGTGAATGCTTCCTGTGTTAAAGCTGCATTCTCTCTCCTGTCCACCAGGGGGCGACTCCTCTGGTTGTATAGAAGTCTATGAGAAAATGACTCTACTTCTCTCTTGATTTATTCCCTCAGTAAACATTGTAAACATGAGTTTATGGTCTCAATCTCTAGTTTCAAGTCTTCTTCAATACAGCATGATGTTCATTTAGTAAACGATGCTCCATTTAGAGTCAGACAGATAGTTAAGGGCTGATGAAGATCATCGCCCTCCTCTTCCTTTCGTCCATCTATACGGTCGCTTCTCAACGCCACAGAGGAAATGCGCCCGGCGGGATCATCCTCTGAGTCGGACCGACCGTCCCTCAGTTGAAGTGGTTCATCGTGATTATGATATCATTTCACTGAAGGTTATGTTTTTTAAATGTCTTTTTTTATTATTGTAGCTGGAATTCAAACTGCAGTTTTTTAGCGAGACATTCAGAAGCTTTAGGGCTCATGTCTACACACAGCGCCCGACCCAGCAGGGGTCCACATCCCCACAGAGACCTGGATCCATCGCGGTCCAGGATCAAGCTGCTCTTGACGGTTGGACATCAGGACAGAGAGGAGGTGGACTCTGTGTTTACATCAGGATGCTTGGTGCTCAAACACAGTCAAAGATGATGCACAATGTTTCCTTCATGTTGAGTTATTAACATTGTCTTCTATATTGTCTGATCAGATAATTGTGTTTTTTTATGTTGAATGACAATAAATAATCCTTGAATCCTTGAATTATAATAAAGACCAGAACGCCCATTTGTAGAGCAGATGACTGAATGTTTCTGGTGATTGTTGAGCTTTAACACCTTTTCTCTCGTTGCTCCGACATTACGTCCGTCAGATTTAACAAATACAAACTCATCTATACGAGGTATGAAGCAAGCATCCTCGTTATGGTGCCCATGGAGAAAAAACTATGGAAAACAAATAGAGAGCACCCCAAATAAATACTACAAAGCAAGGGGCAAACAGTATGTTATTTACATAACATCATGGTCCATAACCTCAATAAACAGATGGAACCAACAGATACAGAAGGGAATGTGATTCTTGCAAACAATGTGAGAAAAGTTTTTTCTAATTCTGAAGACACCTAAAGGGAAAACTGAGGATCAGAGGATCAGAATGAGGAAACACTGCCAGAGGTTTTATTATCACTGCAGATAATTCATCTTTATCTGATGCAGTTTGGGGAATTTGCAAGAATTAAATGTCAAAATATTAAAGCTTGAAACAATATAAATGAGAGAATGAGATAATGAGACGTTATCCTCGGAAATACTTGAAAAGAGATGATTTGCATTACAAACAAGAGAATTATTATGTTTCCCACTTGTTTTAGAAAAAATAACATTTTCAGATCTGAGTTTCAGACTGAGCCAACCGACGGGTTTTTTCTGTGATCGGTTTGGAGAAGACTTTCCAAAGCTGTTAAAGATTTAAATGTGCTGATAGAAGATGAGAATCAGACTCTTCATCTTCATCTAACTCCTCATCTTCACTTCTGTCTCTCAGTGGAACAAACCGGTTTCAGAGGACCTGGTAGCTGCTGTGAGAGAAGTTATTACAGCCGACTGCATCATAAGATGAACTCCCTGGATCAATAGTAGAGAGGTCAAAGGTCAGAGGTCGGAGCATACAGACAACAGAGGGAACGTGGAGTGATGATTACGATGAAGGAGGAAGAGGAGCAGTTTGAGGCTCGAAACAGACAAATCCTCCACATGGAGCAGATGAAGGAAGAAGTTTCTCTAAAACAGAATCCATACGGAGACCAACGCCGCCGCAGAAAACCAATCTGAATGAGTCTGCGCTCCACGCAGAGACTCAACCATCGTCTGCGAAGAGATGACTTTATCTGACGGATCAGAAACTGAAACAGGACAACAACACTGAGTCTATCTTCACACAGGAACCAAATTCATAAAGAAACTGAGCTTTATAACTTAAAGTGACAGTGAGGAACTTTAATCTGGTCCTGGTCCAGTCTCAGTTTAGTCCTGATCCTCTATAGACCTCCATCAGTAAACCAGACCATCAGAGAGAAGATCGTCTGTTTCTATAAAGTTATTCTTAAAGCTCGTCATCGGAGCCACCGGGTCGGATTCTGGAGAGACCAGATGAGATCATGAAGGTTCACCAGAAACTCCTTCAGACCAGAGTCCAGCAGAGACCAGTCCACCGTGGACAGACCCAGATCCAGCAGAGACCAGTCCACCGTGGACAGACCCAGATCCAGCAGAGACCAGTCCACCGTGGACAGACCCAGATCCCCCAGAGTACCACATGACCTGGACCCAGAGAAGTGGTCCAGAACTGGTGGATGGACAGATGAACCACTTAACTGGGTCACACTGAGCCTCGTGTTTGATGGTTTAGCGGTTAAAGGTAAAGTCAGAGGTAACGCTCTGCAGTATTCATTAACGTGGAGACAGAAGATATCAGAATGTGACCTCTAACCCTTCCTCTAGTCCCTCCGTCAGGATGAAATGTCATCTCTGCTCACATGATCCCTCATAAACTATGAATCCACATGTTTCTTCCTGCTGTTTCCTTCAGGTGACGACCTGCTGTTAGCGTCTGTGTTAGCCATTAGAGGATAACAACATGTCAGCTGGAGGCAGCTCCTAACACGCTGACCTGGAAACAGGATATTCAGATGAGCGGGGGGGTTTAAATGTTGACACATCCAACATTTAAAACCAGAAGAAAACCTTAATATTCTGAACCATGTCTGGGTTTCCTCTTGTTTCTTAAAGCTCAACCTTCTGTCAGTAGATATACCCCGTCTGGACTCAAACCAGGGACTCTGGGGTTTCCTCCTCCTGAGTAGCCTCTCTGTTTATTCTAAGGTCTTTGTGAAGAGATGACTGACAGCAGGCGTGAATACGTTATAAACCTGTATTTTAATCAGCTGTTATAATCTCCTCTTGACCTTTTCCATCCCAGCCATGTGTGAAAAACAATATTCTGGCTTTCTTGTTTTCTTGTATAGCCACGAAGGGTTTTTAATGCAAAAGTCCAAAATGCACCTAAAAGCCAGGAGAGGAGTGTGTGTGTGTGTGTGTGTGTGTGTGTGTGTGTGTGTGTGTGTGTGTGTGTGTGTGTGTGTGTGTGTGTGTGTGTGTGTGTGTGTGTGTGTGTGTGTGTGTGTGTGACACTCGTCCATTAGGGCGAGTGTCCTCCATCTGTCCAGAGTCATTTATCAGCGGACCGACCGGAGCGGAGCGGCTGCTGGACGCTGTTTTCTTTCTTTCATTCTGAGGTGGTGTTTTCTAGAAGGCCTGTGATTGGCTGCTGCTGTGGTTGGAGTTTCTCAGGTGATCACCACCTGGAGTCTCTGGATCGATTCCTCGGTCTGATGGTGTGACACGTTGACCGGGCGGCCATGTTGGTGTTTGTTTTAAATGACTTGTGGTGCTACGTGGGCGGAGTCTAGTTCAGGAGGTTTAAGTTATTTATCATCTGCTTTGAACGATCTGATTCATATCTAATCTGTCTTTTATCTGATCAGTTTGATTGATGACATTCTAACCGATCTGAACAACCCCTCCTGCTTTAGGAGAGAATATTAGCTCAGCAGATGGTCTCAAGACTTTTCTACCCAGAGGGATTCTGGGAGAAACATTTCACATTTTCTTTTTTTTCTTTTTTATCTCTCAGACATGAAAACGGTTCAATTTCAAGATGCAGATTTTTATTTGGCATAACACATTATGTATCCGCAGTTTTATTGCCAATTCCTGGTATTGGTACAAAGACGAGGAGGAAACTTATCAGCGTCACACAAACACAGCGGCTCAGCATAATAGCTCCGCAAGCAGAGATTGACTCTATAATTTAATATTCTCATCAAAACCGTAAACTATGTGGAGCTAAAGACTTCATGCAGTGGATATTTGTTGATATTTTAACAAGACAATGCTGCCTCCAAGGGCTTTCATTCTCATCACAAACACAATATCAATCTGCTGCACAGAGAAAACAAGCTACTGGTGTTCAGCTGGAGCTGGACATGTGAATTCTGTCCTCATGGTGGCGCTACAGGAGAAGAGAAACCATGAGGACTCATCCTCTGGGGATCAGGAATATCTTGGGAAGCTAATCATTATGGAAATATTCTAAAACAAGCTAAATAGAAAAAGAGTATTTGATAAAATGTCCTTGTGGTAAAATGTCTTTGATATGGTAAGGGTTCATCCTCCTTGGAGCATGAATTAAATCAGTTAGTTTGATTTATGATAGGGTCACAAAAATGACTAAGAAGTTTAATTGTTAGTTGTTTAAACCTAACTAAGTAGTTTAGTTGTCTAAACTTAACTAAGTAGTTTTATTGTCTTAACCTAACTAAGTAGTTTCATGTGAAGACAGAAGTCTTGACTTAACTTAACTTATCTTAGCACCCATCAGGATCAGTCTGGGATGAAGAGCTCTGCGGTCTTCAACCCTTTAAGGAGTCTTGTCTTTGTATGAACTTTCTTAATCTGACTTCATTATCGGAGTAACAGACGTTAAACCAGCGGCTATACTGAAGCTCCAGAGGAAGGTTTGTCTGAACGTTGTGTGTCAAAAGATATCCTCCTCCTCCTCCTCCTCCTCCTCCTCCTCCTCCTCCTTTAGTCCTCTGGGCCAATTCTTGCAGGCAGCAGGGAGGAGAGGGATGCGCCTCCTCACAGCGAGGTGTGGAGCTGAACGTGGAGACGATGATGAAGTCTGGAGAGAGAAGAGAGGAAACCCTGAGAGCAGAGGAGCTTCACAAACCTTCTGTCCGTCTCCATCAGTCTGGAGAGCAACATATTTACTTCTTCCTCTGCTTCCTGTGGACTCTGAGCGAATAACCCTCATTTCATCCCGTTA